>NC_134268.1:166326744-166534337 GCF_031893055.1 Leptodactylus fuscus | reverse complement strand
CTTTCAGACTGATTCTGGCTCTGATCTATTAGACTATTTCTGGCTCTGACCTCTCAGACTGATTCTGGCTCTGACCTCTCAGACTGATTCTGGCTCTGACCTCACATAGTGATTCTGAATCTGACCTCTCAGACTGATTCTGGCTCTGACCTCTCATACCAATTCTGACTCTGATCTCTAATATTGATTCTGGCTCTGACCTCTCAGACTGATTCTGGCTCTGACCTCTCCGACTGATTCTGGCTCTGACCTCTCATACTGATTCTTGCTCTGACTTCTCAGACTGATTCTGGCTCTGATCTATCAGACTGATTCTGGCTCTGACCTCTCAGACTGATTCTGGCTCTGACCTCTCGGACTAGTTCTGGCTATGATCTCTCATTCTGATTCTGGCTCTGACCTCTCATACTGATTCTGGCTCTGACCTCTCATACTGATTCTGGTTCTGATCTCTCAGACTGATTCTGGCTCTGACCTCTCATACCAATTCTGGCTCTGATCTCTAATACTGATTCTGGCTCTGACCTCTCAGACTGATTCTGGCTTTGACCTCTCATACTGTTTCTGGCTCTGACCTCTCATACTGATTCTGGCTCTGACTTCTCAGACTGATTCTGGCTCTTACCTCTCATACTAATTCTGGCTCAGACCTCTCAGACTGATTCTGGCTCTCACCTCTCAGACTTATTCTGGCTCTTTCCTGTCAGACTGCTTCTGGCTCTGACCTCTCATACTGCTTCTGGCTCTGACCTCTCAGACTGATTCTGGCTCTGACCTCTCATACTAATTCTGGCTCTGACCTCTCAGACTGATTCTGGCTCTGACCTCTCATACTGATTCTGGCTTTGACCTCTCATACTGTTTCTGGCTCTGACCTCTCATACTAATTCTGGCTCTGACCACTCATACTGATTCTGGCTCTGACTTCTCAGACTGATTCTGGCTCTGACCTCTCATACTGATTCTGGCTTTGACCTCTCATACTGTTTCTAGCTCTGACCTCTCATACTAATTCTGGCTCTGACCTCTCATACTAATTCTGGCTCTGACCTCTCAGACTGATTCTGGCTCTGACCTTTCATATTGCTTCCGGCTCTGACCTCTCAGTCTGATTCTGGCTCTGATCTCTCATACTGATTCTGGCTCTGATGTCTTATACTGCTTCCGGCTCTGACCTCTCAGACTGATTCTGGCTCTGACCTCTCAGACTGATTCTGGCTCTGACCTCTCATACTGATTCTGGCTCTGACCTTTCATATTGCTTCCGGCTCTGACCTCTCATACTGATTCTGGCTCTGACCTCTCATACTGATTCTGGCTCTCACCTCTCAGACTGCTTCTGGCTCTCACCTCTCATACTGATTCTGGCTCTTAACTCTCAGACTGATTTTAGCTCTGACCTCTCATACTGATTCTGGCACCGACCACTCAGACTAATTCTGGCTCAGACCTCTCATACTGATTCTGGCTCTCACCTCTCAGACTTATTCTGGCTCTTTCCTGTCAGACTGCTTCTGGCTCTGACCTCTCATACTGCTTCTGGCTCTGACCTCTCAGACTGATTCTGGCTCTGACCTCTCATACTAATTCTGGCTCTGACCTCTCAGACTGATTCTGGCTCTGACCTCTCATACTGATTCTGGCTTTGACCTCTCATACTGTTTCTGGCTCTGACCTCTCATACTAATTCTGGCTCTGACCACTCATACTGATTCTGGCTCTGACTTCTCAGACTGATTCTGGCTCTGACCTCTCATACTGATTCTGGCTTTGACCTCTCATACTGTTTCTAGCTCTGACCTCTCATACTAATTCTGGCTCTGACCTCTCATACTAATTCTGGCTCTGACCTCTCAGACTGATTCTGGCTCTGACCTTTCATACTAATTCTGGCTCTGACCTCTCAGTCTGATTCTGGCTCTGATCTCTCATACTGATTCTGGCTCTGATGTCTTATACTGCTTCCGGCTCTGACCTCTCAGACTGATTCTGGCTCTGACCTCTCAGACTGATTCTGGCTCTGACCTCTCATACTGATTCTGGCTCTGACCTCTCATACTGATTCTGGCTCTCACCTCTCAGACTGCTTCTGGCTCTCACCTCTCATACTGATTCTGGCTCTTAACTCTCAGACTGATTTTAGCTCTGACCTCTCATACTGATTCTGGCACCGACCACTCAGACTAATTCTGGCTCAGACCTCTCATACTGATTCTGGCTCTCACCTCTCAGACTTATTCTGGCTCTGTCCTGTCAGACTGCTTCTAGCTCTGACCTCTCATACTGCTTCTGGCTCTGACCTCTCAGACTGATTCTGGCTCTGAAGTCTCATACTGCTTTTGGCTCTGATCTCTCATACTGATTCTGGCTCTGATGTCTCATACTGCTTCCGGCTCTGACCTCTCAGACTGATTCCGGCTCTGACCTCTCAGTCTGATTCTGGCTTTGACATCTCAATCTGATTCTGGCTCTGAAGTCTCATACTGATTTTGGCTCTTACTAATCCTACTGATTCCGGTTCTGACCTTTTTTATTCTGCTTCTGGCTCTGACCTTTCATAATGCTTCTGGCTCTGACCTCTCATACTGATTCTGGCTCTGACCTCTCCTACTGATTCTGGCTCTGACCTCTCATACTGATTCTGGCTCTGACCTCTCCTACTGATTCTGGCTCTGACCTCTCATACTGATTCTGACTCTGACCTCTCAGATTGATTCTGGCTCTGACCTCTCAGACTGATTCTGGCTCTGACCTCTCAGACTGATTCTGGCTCTGACCTCTCAGACTGATTCTGGCTCTGACCTCTCATACTCATTCTGACTCTGACCTCTCAGATTGATTCTGGCTCTGACCTCTCAGACTGATTCTGGCTCTGACCTCTCAGACTGATTCTGGCTCTGACCTCTCAGACTGATTCTGGCTCTGACCTCTCAGACTGATTCTGGCTCTGACTCTCTGACTGATTCTGGCTCTGACCTCTCATACTAATTCTGGCTCTGACCTCTCTGACTGATTCTGGCTCTGACCTCTCAGACTGATTCTGGCTTTGATCTCTCATACTGTTTCTGGCTCTGACCTCTCATACTGATTCTGGCTCTGACTTCTCAGACTGATTCTGGCTCTGACCTCTCATACTAATTCTGGCTCTGACCTCTCATACTGATTCTGGCTCTGACTTCTCAGACTGATTCTGGCTCTGACCTCTCATACTGATTCTGGTTCTGACCTCTCAGACTGAACCTGGCACAGACCTCTCATACTGATTCTGGCTCTGACCTCTCAGACTGATTCTGGCTCTGACCTCTCATACTAATTCTGGCTCTGACCTCTCAGACTGATTCTGGCTCTGACCTCTCAGACTGATTCTGGCTCTGACCCCTCAGACTGAACCTGGCAAAGACCTCTCATACTGATTCTGGCTCTGACCTTTCAGACTGATTCTGGCTCTCACCTCTCAGACTGCTTCTGGCTCTGACCTTTCATATTGCTTCCGGCTCTGACCTCTCAGTCTGATTCTGGCTCTGACCTCTCATACTGATTCTGGCTCTTACCTCTCAGACTGATTCTCGCTCTCACCTCTCAGACTGCTTCTGGCTCTGACCTTTCATAATGCTTCTGGCTCTGACCTCTCATACTGATTCTGGCTCTTACCTCTCATACTGATTCTGGCTCTTACCTCTCAGACTGATTTTGGCTCTGACCACTCAGACTAATTCTGGCTCAGACCTCTCATACTGATTCTGGCTCTCACCTCTCAGACTTATTCTGGCTCTGTCCTGTCAGACTGCTTCTGGCTCTGACCTCTCATACTGCTTCTGGCTCTGACCTCTCAGACTGATTCTGGCTCTGAAGTCTCATACTGCTTTTGGCTCTGATCTCTCATACTGATTCTGGCTCTGATGTCTCATACTGCTTCCGGCTCTGACCTCTCAGACTGATTCTGGCTCTGACCTCTCAGTCTGATTCTGGCTCTGACATCTCAATCTTATTCTGGCTCTGAAGTCTCATACTGATTTTGGCTCTTACTGCTCCTACTGATTCCGGTTCTGACCTTTTTTATTCTGCTTCTGGCTCTGACCTTTCATAATGCTTCTGGCTCTGACCTCTCAGACTGATTCTGGCTTTGATCTCTCATACTGTTTCTGGCTCTGACCTCTCATACCGATTCTGGCTCTGACTCTCTGACTGATTCTGGCTCTGACCTCTCATACTAATTCTGGCTCTGACCTCTCAGACTGATTCTGGCTCTGACCTCTCAGACTGATTCTGGCTTTGATCTCTCATACTGTTTCTGGCTCTGACCTCTCATACTGATTCTGGCTCTGACTTCTCAGACTGATTCTGGCTCTGACCTCTCATACTAATTCTGGCTCTGACCTCTCATACTGATTCTGGCTCTGACTTCTCAGACTGATTCTGGCTCTGACCTCTCATACTGATTCTGGTTCTGACCTCTCAGACTGAACCTGGCACAGACCTCTCATACTGATTCTGGCTCTGACCTCTCAGACTGATTCTGGCTCTGACCTCTCATACTAATTCTGGCTCTGACCTCTCAGACTGATTCTGGCTCTGACCTCTCAGACTGATTCTGGCTCTGACCCCTCAGACTGAACCTGGCAAAGACCTCTCATACTGATTCTGGCTCTGACCTCTCAGACTGATTCTGGCTCTCACCTCTCAGACTGCTTCTGGCTCTGACCTTTCATATTGCTTCCGGCTCTGACCTCTCAGTCTGATTCCGGCTCTGACCTCTCAGTCTGATTCTGGCTCTGACCTCTCATACTGATTCTGGCTCTTACCTCTCAGACTGATTCTCGCTCTCACCTCTCAGACTGCTTCTGGCTCTGACCTTTCATAATGCTTCTGGCTCTGACCTCTCATACTGATTCTGGCTTTTACCTCTCATACTGATTCTGGCTCTTACCTCTCTGACTGATTCTGGCTCTGACCTCTCATACTAATTCTGGCTCTGACCTCTCAGACTGATTCTGGCTCTGACCTCTCAGACTGATTCTGGCTTTGACCTCTCATACTGTTTCTGGCTCTGACCTCTCATACTGATTCTGGCTCTGACTTCTCAGACTGATTCTGGCTCTTACCTCTCATACTAATTCTGGCTCTGACCTCTCAGACTGATTCTGGCTCTGACCTCTCATACTGATTCTGGCTCTGAACACTCAGACTAATTCTGGCTGACCTCTCAGACTGATTCTGGCTCTGACCTCTCATACTAATTCTGGCTCTGACCTCTCAGACTGATTCTGGCTCTGACCTCTCAGACTGATTCTGGCTTTGATCTCTCATACTGTTTCTGGCTCTGACCTCTCACACTGATTCTGGCTCTGACTTCTCAGACTGATTCTGGCTCTGACCTCTCATACTAATTCTGGCTCTGACCTCTCATACTGATTCTGGCTCTGACTTCTCAGACTGATTCTGGCTCTGACCTCTCATACTGATTCTGGTTCTGACCTCTCAGACTGAACCTGGCACAGACCTCTCATACTGATTCTGGCTCTGACCTCTCAGACTGATTCTGGCTCTGACCTCTCATACTAATTCTGGCTCTGACCTCTCAGACTGATTCTGGCTCTGACCTCTCAGACTGATTCTGGCTCTGACCCCTCAGACTGAACCTGGCAAAGACCTCTCATACTGATTCTGGCTCTGACCTCTCAGACTAACTCTGGCTCTCACCTCTCAGACTGCTTCTGGCTCTGACCTTTCATATTGCTTCCCGCTCTGACCTCTCAGTCTGATTCCGGCTCTGACCTCTCAGTCTGATTCTGGCTCTGACCTCTCATACTGATTCTGGCTCTTACCTCTCAGACTGATTCTCGCTCTCACCTCTCAGACTGCTTCTGGCTCTGACCTTTCATAATGCTTCTGGCTCTGACCTCTCATACTGATTCTGGCTTTTACCTCTCATACTGATTCTGGCTCTTACCTCTCAGACTGATTTTGGCTCTGACCACTCAGACTAATTCTGGCTCAGACCTCTCATACTGATTCTGGCTCTCACCTCTCAGACTTATTCTGGCTCTGTCCTGTCAGACTGCTTCTGGCTCTGACCTCTCATACTGCTTCTGGCTCTGACCTCTCAGACTGATTCTGGCTCTGAAGTCTCATACTGCTTTTAGCTCTGATCTCTCATACTGATTCTGGCTCTGATGTCTCATACTGCTTCCGGCTCTGACCTCTCAGTCTGATTCTGGCTCTGACATCTCAATCTTATTCTGGCTCTGAAGTCTCATACTGATTTTGGCTCTTACTGCTCCTACTGATTCCGGTTCTGACCTTTTTTATTCTGCTTCTGGCTCTGACCCTTCATAATGCTTCTGGCTCTGACCTCTCATACTGATTCTGGCTCTGACCTCTCCTACTGATTCTGGCTCTGACCTCTCATACTGATTCTGACTCTGACCTCTTAGATTGATTCTGGCTCTGACCTCTCAAACTGATTCTGGCTCTGACCTCTCAGACTGATTCTGGCTCTGACCTCTCAGACTGATTCTGGCTCTGACCTCTCAGACTGATTCTGGCTCTGACCTCTCAGACTGATTCTGGCTTTGACCTCTCAGACTGATTCTGTCTCCGATCTCTAAGACTGATTCTTGCTTTGACCTCTCATACTGTTTCTGGCTCTGACCTCTCAAACTGATTCTGGCTCTGACCTTTCATACTAATTCTGGCTCTGACCTCTCAGACTGATTCTGACTCTGAACTCTCATACTGATTCTTGCTCTGACCTCTCAGACTGAACCTGGCACAGATCTCTCATACTGATTCTGGCTTTGACCTCTCAGACTGATTCTCGCTCTCACCTCTCAGACTGATTCTGGCTCTGACGTCTCATACTGCTTTTGGCTCTGATCTCTCATACTGATTACGGTTCTGATGTCTCATACTGCTTCCGGCTCTGACCTCTCAGACTGATTCTGGCTCTGACATCTCAGTCTGATTCTGGCTCTGAAGTCTCATACTGATTTCGGCTCTTACTGCTCCTACTGATTCCGGTTCTGACCTTTTTTATTCTGCTTCTGGCTCTGACCTTTCATAATGCTTCTGGCTCTGACCTCTCATACTGATTCTGGCTCTGACCTCTCCTACTGATTCTGGCTCTGACCTCTCATACTGATTCTGACTCTGACTTCTCAGACTGATTCTGGCTCTGACCTCTCAGACTGATTCTGGCTTTGACCTCTTAAACTGATTCTGTCTCTGATCTCTAAGACTGATTCTTGCTTTGACCTCTCATACTTATTCTGGCTCTGACCTCTCATACTGATTCTGGCTCTGACCTCTCAGATTGATTCTGGCTCTGACCTCTCAGACTGATTCTGGCTCTGACCTCTTATACTGATTCTGGCTCTGATCTCTCATACTGATTCTGGCTTTGACCTCTCAGACTGATTCTGGCTCTCACCTCTCAGACTGATTCTGGCTCTGACCTTTCATACTAATTCTGGCTCTGACCTCTCAGACCGATTCTGACTCTGACCTCTCATACTGATTCTGGCTCTGACCTCTCAGACCGATTCTGACTCTGACCTCTCATACTGATTCTGGCTTTGACCTCTCAGACTGATTCTGGCTCTCACCTCTCAGACTGATTCTGGCTCTGACCTCTCAGACTGATTCTGGTTCTGACCTCTCAGACTGATTCTGGCTCTGACCTCTCATACTGATTCTGGCTCTGACCTCTCCTACTGATTCTGGCTCAGACCTCTCATACTGATTCTGACTCTGACCTCTCAGATTGATTCTGGCTCTGACCTCTCAGACTGATTCTGGCTCTGACCTCTCAGACTGATTCTGGCTCTGACCTCTCAGACTGATTCTGGCTTTGACCTCTTAAACTGATTCTGTCTCTGATCTCTAAGACTGATTCTTGCTTTGACCTCTCATACTGTTTCTGGCTCTGACCTCTCATACTTATTCTGGCTCTGACTTCTCAGACTGATTCTGGCTCTGACCTCTCAGACTGATTCTGGCTTTGACCTCTTAAACTGATTCTGTCTCTGATCTCTAAGACTGATTCTTGCTTTGACCTCTCATACTTATTCTGGCTCTGACCTCTCATACTGATTCTGGCTCTGACCTCTCAGATTGATTCTGGCTCTGACCTCTCAGACTGATTCTGGCTCTGACCTATCAGACTGATTCTGGCTCTGACCTCTTATACTGATTCTGGCTCTGACCTCTTATACTGATTCTGGCTCTGATCTCTCATACTTATTCTGGCTTTGACCTCTCAGACTGATTCTGGCTCTCACCTCTCAGACTGATTCTGGCTCTGACCTTTCATACTAATTATGGCTCTGACCTCTCAGACCGATTCTGACTCTGACCTCTCATACTGATTCTTGCTCTGACCTCTCAGACTGACCCTGGCACAGATCTCTCATACTGATTCTGGCTTTGACCTCTCAGACTGATTCTGGCTCTCACCTCTCAGTCTGATTCTGGCTCTGACCTCTCAGACTGATTCTGGTTCTGACCTCTCATACTAATTCTGGCTCTGATCTCTAATACTGATTCTGGCTCTGAACTCTCATACTGATTCTGACTCTGACCTCTCAGACTGATTCTGGCTCTGACATCTCAGACTGATTCTGGCTCTGACCTCTCAGACTGATTCTGGCTCTGACCTCTCAGACTGATTCTGGCTTTGACCTCTCAGACTGATTCTGTCTCCGATCTCTAAGACTGATTCTTGCTTTGACCTCTCATACTGTTTCTGGCTCTGACCTCTCAGACTGATTCTGGCTCTGACCTTTCATACTAATTCTGGCTCTGACCTCTCAGACTGATTCTGACTCTGAACTCTCATACTGATTCTTGCTCTGACCTCTCAGACTGAACCTGGCACAGATCTCTCATACTGATTCTGGCTTTGACCTCTCAGACTGATTCTCGCTCTCACCTCTGAGACTGATTCTGGCTCTGACGTCTCATACTGCTTTTGGCTCTGATCTCTCATACTGATTACGGTTCTGATGTCTCATACTGCTTCCGGCTCTGACCTCTCAGACTGATTCTGGCTCTGACATCTCAGTCTGATTCTGGCTCTGAAGTCTCATACTGATTTCGGCTCTTACTGCTCCTACTGATTCCGGTTCTGACTTTTTTTATTCTGCTTCTGGCTCTGACCTTTCATAATGCTTCTGGCTCTGACCTCTCATACTGATTCTGGCTCTGACCTCTCCTACTGATTCTGGCTCTGACCTCTCATACTGATTCTGACTCTGACCTCTCCTACTGATTCTGGCTCTGACCTCTCATACTGATTCTGGCTCTGACTTCTCAGACTGATTCTGGCTCTGACCTCTCAGACTGATTCTGGCTTTGACCTCTTAAACTGATTCTGTCTCTGATCTCTAAGACTGATTCTTGCTTTGACCTCTCATACTTTTTCTGGCTCTGACCTCTCATACTGATTCTGGCTCTGACCTCTCAGATTGATTCTGGCTCTGACCTCTCAGACTGATTCTGGCTCTGACCTCTTATACTGATTCTGGCTCTGATCTCTCATACTGATTCTGGCTTTGACCTCTCAGACTGATTCTGGCTCTCACCTCTCAGACTGATTCTGGCTCTGACCTTTCATACTAATTCTGGCTCTGACCTCTCAGACCGATTCTGACTCTGACCTCTCATACTGATTCTGGCTCTGACCTCTCAGACCGATTCTGACTCTGACCTCTCATACTGATTCTGGCTTTGACCTCTCAGACTGATTCTGGCTCTCACCTCTCAGACTGATTCTGGCTCTGACCTCTCAGACTGATTCTGGTTCTGACCTCTCAGACTGATTCTGGCTCTGACCTCTCATACTGATTCTGGCTCTGACCTCTCCTACTGATTCTGGCTCAGACCTCTCATACTGATTCTGACTCTGACCTCTCAGATTGATTCTGGCTCTGACCTCTCAGACTGATTCTGGCTCTGACCTCTCAGACTGATTCTGGCTCTGACCTCTCAGACTGATTCTGGCTTTGACCTCTTAAACTGATTCTGTCTCTGATCTCTAAGACTGATTCTTGCTTTGACCTCTCATACTGTTTCTGGCTCTGACCTCTCATACTTATTCTGGCTCTGACTTCTCAGACTGATTCTGGCTCTGACCTCTTATACTGATTCTGGCTCTGACCTCTTATACTGATTCTGGCTCTGATCTCTCATACTGATTCTGGCTTTGACCTCTCAGACTGATTCTGGCTCTCACCTCTCAGACTGATTCTGGCTCTGACCTTTCATACTAATTATGGCTCTGACCTCTCAGACCGATTCTGACTCTGACCTCTCATACTGATTCTTGCTCTGACCTCTCAGACTGAACCTGGCACAGATCTCTCATACTGATTCTGGCTTTGACCTCTCAGACTGATTCTGGCTCTCACCTCTCAGTCTGATTCTGGCTCTCACCTCTCAGTCTGATTCTGGCTCTGACCTCTCAGACTGATTCTGGTTCTGACCTCTCAGACTGATTCTGGCTCTGACCTCTCATACTAATTCTGGCTCTGATCTCTAATACTGATTCTGGCTCTGACCTCTCATACTAATTCTGGATCTGATCTCTAATACTGATTCTGGCTCTCACCTCTCAGACTGATTCTGGCTCTGACCTCTCAGACTGATTCTGGCTCTGACCTCTCAGACTGATTCTGGCTCTGACCTCTCATACTGATTCTGGCTCTGATCTCTTCTACTGATTCTGGCTCTGACCTCTCATACTGATTCTGGCTCTGACCTCTCAGACTGATTCTGGCTCTGATCTCTCATACTGATTCTGGGTCTGATCTCTCATATTTCTTCTGGCTCTGACCTCTCAGACTGATTCTCGCTCTGACTTTTCAGTCTGATTCCGGCTCTGACCTCTCATACTGATTCTGGCTCTGACCTTTTCAGACTGATTCTGGTTCTGACCTTTCAGTCTGATTCTGGCTCTTACCTCTCATACTGCTTCTGGCTCTGACCTCTCAGACTGATTCTGGCTCTGACCTCTCATACTAATTCTGGCTCTGACCTCTCAGACTGATTCTGGCTCTGACCTCTCAGACTGATTCTGGCTTTGATCTCTCATACTGTTTCTGGCTCTGACCTCTCATACTGATTCTGGCTCTGACTTCTCAGACTGATTCTGGCTCTGACCTCTCATACTAATTCTGGCTCTGACCTCTCATACTGATTCTGGCTCTGACTTCTCAGACTGATTCTGGCTCTGACCTCTCATACTGATTCTGGTTCTGACCTCTCAGACTGAACCTGGCACAGACCTCTCATACTGATTCTGGTTCTGACCTCTCAGACTGATTCTGGCTCTGACCTCTCATACTAATTCTGGCTCTGACCTCTCAGACTGATTCTGGCTCTGAGCTCTCAGACTGATTCTGGCTCTGACCCCTCAGACTGAACCTGGCAAAGACCTCTCATACTGATTCTGGCTCTGACCTCTCAGACTAACTCTGGCTCTCACCTCTCAGACTGCTTCTGGCTCTGACCTTTCATATTGCTTCCGGCTCTGACCTCTCAGTCTGATTCCGGCTCTGACCTCTCAGTCTGATTCTGGCTCTGACCTCTCATACTGATTCTGGCTCTCACCTCTCAGACTGATTCTCGCTCTCACCTCTCAGACTGCTTCTGGCTCTGACCTTTCATAATGCTTCTGGCTCTGACCTCTCATACTGATTCTGGCTTTTACCTCTCATACTGATTCTGGCTTTTACCTCTCAGACTGATTTTGGCTCTGACCACTCAGACTAATTCTGGCTCAGACCTCTCATACTGATTCTGGCTCTCACCTCTCAGACTTATTCTGGCTCTGTCCTGTCAGACTGCTTCTGGCTCTGACCTCTCATACTGCTTCTGGCTCTGACCTCTCAGACTGATTCTGGCTCTGAAGTCTCATACTGCTTTTGGCTCTGATCTCTCATACTGATTCTGGCTCTGATGTCTCATACTGCTTCCGGCTCTGACCTCTCAGTCTGATTCTGGCTCTGACATCTCAATCTTATTCTGGCTCTGAAGTCTCATACTGATTTTGGCTCTTACTGCTCCTACTGATTCCGGTTCTGACCTTTTTTATTCTGCTTCTGGCTCTGACCTTTCATAATGCTTCTGGCTCTGACCTCACATACTGATTCTGGCTCTGACCTCTCATACTGATTCTGGCTCTGATCTCTCAGACTGATTCTGGCTCTGACCTCTCATATTGATTCTGGCTCTCACCTCTCATACTGATTCTGGCTCTGACCTGTTATACTGCTTCTTGCTCTGACCTCTCAGACTGATTCTGGCTCTGATCTCATACTGATTCTGGCTCTGACCTCTCAAACTGCTTTTGGCTCTGACCTCACAGACTGATTCTGGCTCTGACCTCTCATACTGATTCTGGTTCTGACCTCTCAGACTGATTCTGGCTCTGACCTCTCATAACAATTCTGGCTCTGATCTCTAATACTGATTCTGGCTCTGACCTCTCCGACTGATTCTGGCTCTGACCTCTCCGACTGATTCTGGCTCTGACCTCTCATACTAATTCTGGCTCTGACCTCTCAGACTGATTCTGGCTCTGACCTCTCAGACTTATTCTGGCTCTGACCTCTCCGACTGATTCTGGCTCTGACCTCTCATACTAATTCTGGCTCTGACCTCTCAGACTGATTCTGGCTCTGACTTCTCAGACTGATGCTGGCTCTGACTTCTCAGACTGATGCTGGCTCTGACCTCTCATACTAATTCTGGCTCTGATCTCTAATACTGATTCTGGCTCTGACCTCTCCGACTGATTCTGGCTCTGACTTCTCCGACTGATTCTGGCTCTGACCTCTCAGACTGATTCTGGCTCTGATCTCATACTGATTCTGGTTCTGACCTCTCAGACTGATTCTGGCTCTGACCTCTCATACCAATTCTGGCTCTGATCTCTAATACTGATTCTGGCTCTGACCTCTCAGACTGATTCTGGCTCTGACCTCACATACTGATTCTGGCTCTGACCTCTCATACTGATTCTGGCTCTGATCTCTCAGACTGATTCTGGCTCTGACCTCTCATATTGATTCTGGCTCTCACCTCTCATACTGATTCTGGCTCTGACCTCACATACTGATTCTGGCTCTGACCTCTCATACTGATTCTGGCTCTGATCTCTCAGACTGATTCTGGCTCTGACCTCTCATATTGATTCTGGCTCTCACCTCTCATACTGATTCTGGCTCTGACCTCTCATACTAATTCTGGCTCTGATCTCTTATACTGATTCTGGCTCTGACCTCTCATACTAATTCTGGCTCTGATCTCTAATACTGATTCTGGCTCTGACCTCTCAGACTGATTCTGGCTCTGACCTCTCAGACTGATTCTGGCTCTGATCTCTCAGACTTATTCTGGCTCTGATCTCTGACTGATTCTGGCTCTGACCTCTCATATTGATCCTGGCTCTCACCTCTCATACTGATTCTGGTTCTGACCTCTCAGACTGATTCTGGCTCTGACCTCTCATACCAATTCTGGCTCTGATCTCTAATACTGATTCTGGCTCTGACCTCTCAGACTGATTCTGGCTCTGACCTCTCCGACTGATTCGGGCTCTGACCTCTCATACTAATTTTGGCTCTGACCTCTCAGACTCATTCTGGCTCTGACCTCTCAGACTTATTCTGGCTCTGACCTCTCATACTGATTCTGGCTCTGACCTCTCATACTGATTCTGGCTCTGACCTCTCATACTAATTCTGGCTCTGATCTCTCCTACTGATTCTGGCTCTGACCTCTCAAACTGATTCTGACTCTGACCTCTCATACTGATTCTGGCTCTGATCTCTCAGACTGATTTTGGCTTTGACCTCTCAGTCTGATTCTGGCTCTGATCTCTCACACTGATTCTGGCTCTGACCTCTCAGACTGATTCTGGCTCTGACCTCACATACTGAATCTGGCTCTGACCTCTCATACTGATTCTGGCTCTGATCTCTCAGACTGATTCTGGCTCTGACCTCTCATATTGATTCTGGCTCTCACCTCTCATACTGATTCTGGCTCTGACCTGTTATATTGCTTCTTGCTCTGACCTCTCAGACTGCTTGTGGCTCTGATCTCATACTGATTTTGGCTCTGACCTCTCAAACTGCTTTTGGCTCTGACCTCACAGACTGATTCTGGTTCTGACCTCTCAGACTGATTCTGGCTCTGACCTCTCATACCAATTCTGGCTCTGATATCTAATAATGATTCTGGCTCTGACCTCTCAGACTGATTCTGGCTCTGACCTCTCCGACTGATTCGGGCTCTGACCTCTCATACTAATTCTGGCTCTGACCTCTCAGACTGATTCTGGCTCTGACCTCTCAGACTGATTCGGGCTCTGACCTCTCATACTAATTCTGGCTCTGACCTCTCAGACTGATTCTGGCTCTGACCTCTCAGACTTATTCTGGCTCTGACCTCTCATACTGATTCTGGCTCTGACCTCTCATACTGATTCTGGCTCTGACCTCTCATACTAATTCTGGCTCTGATCTCTCCTACTGATTCTGGCTCTGACCTCTCAGACTGATTCTGGCTCTGACCTCTCATACTGATTCTGGCTCTGATCTCTCAGACTGATTCTGGCTTTGACCTCTCAGTCTGATTCTGGCTCTGATCTCTCACACTGATTCTGGCTCTGACCTCTCAAACTGATTCTGGCTCTGACCTCACATACTGATTCTGGCTCTGACCTCTCATACTGATTCTGGCTCTGATCTCTCAGACTGATTCTGGCTCTGACCTCTCATACCAATTCTGGCTCTGATCTCTAATACTGATTCTGGCTCTGACCTCTCATACTGATTCTGGCTCTGACCTCTCATATTAATTCTGGCTCTGACCTCTCAGACTGATTCGGGCTCTGACCTCTCATACTAATTCTGGCTCTGACCTCTCAGACTGATTCTGGCTCTGACCTCTCAGACTTATTCTGGCTCTGACCTCTCATACTGATTCTGGCTCTGACCTCTCATACTGATTCTGGCTCTGACCTCTCATACTAATTCTGGCTCTGATCTCTCCTACTGATTCTGGCTCTGACCTCTCAGACTGATTCTGGCTCTGACCTCTCATACTGATTCTGGCTCTGATCTCTCAGACTGATTCTGGCTTTGACCTCTCAGTCTGATTCTGGCTCTGATCTCTCACACTGATTCTGGCTCTGACCTCTCAAACTGATTCTGGCTCTGACCTCACATACTGATTCTGGCTCTGACCTCTCATACTGATTCTGGCTCTGATCTCTCAGACTGATTCTGGCTCTGACCTCTCATATTGATTCTTGCTCTCACCTCTCATACTGATTCTGGCTCTGACCTGTTATACTGCTTCTTGCTCTGACCTCTCAGACTGCTTGTGTCTCTGATCTCATACTGATTCTGGCTCTGACCTCTCAAACTGCTTTTGGCTCTGACCTCTCAGACTGATTCTGGCTCTGACCTCTCATACCAATTCTGGCTCTGATCTCTAATACTGATTCTGGCTCTGACCTCTCAGACTGATTCTGTCTCTGACCTCTCCGACTGATTCGGGCTCTGACCTCTCATACTAATTCTGGCTCTGACCTCTCAGACTGATTCTGGCTCTGACCTCACATACTGATTCTGGCTCTGACCTCTCATACTGATTCTGGCTCTGATCTCTCAGACTGATTCTGGCTCTGACCTCTCATATTGATTCGGGCTCTCACCTCTCATACTGATTCTGGCTCTGACCTCTCATACTAATTCTGGCTCTGATCTCTAATACTGATTCTGGCTCTGACCTCTCATACTAATTCTGGCTCTGATCTCTAATACTGATTCTGGCTCTGACCTCTCAGACTGATTCTGGCTCTGACCTCTCAGACTGATTCTGGCTCTGATCTCTCATACTGATTCTGGCTCTGACCTCTCATACTAATTCTGGCTCTGATCTCTAATACTGATTCTGGCTCTGACCTCTCAGACTGATTCTGGCTGTGACCTCTCATATTGATTCTGGTTCTCACCTCTCATACTGATTCTGGCTCTGACCTCTCATACTAATTCTGGCTTTGATCTCTAATACTGATTCTGGCTCTGATCTCTCAGACTGATTCTGGCTCTGACCTCTCAGACTGATTCTGGCTCTGACCTCACATACTGATTCTGGCTCTGACCTCTCATACTGATTCTGGCTCTGATCTCTCAGACTGATTCTGGCTCTGACTTCTCATATTAATTCTGGCTCTCACCTCTCACACTGATTCTGGCTCTGACCTCTCAGACTGATTCTGGCTCTGACCTCACATACTGATTCTGGCTCTGACCTCTCATACTGATTCTGGCTCTGATCTCTCAGACTGATTCTGGCTCTGACCTCTCATATTGATTCTGGCTCTCACCTCTCATACTGATTCTGGCTCTGACCTGTTATACTGCTTCTTGCTCTGACCTCTCAGACTGCTTGTGGCTCTGATCTCATACTGATTCTGGCTCTGACCTCTCAAACTGCTTTTGGCTCTGACCTCACAGACTGATTCTGGCTCTGACCTCTCCGACTGATTCTGGCTCTGACCTCTCAGACTGATTCTGGCTCTGATTTCTCAGACTGATGCTGGCTCTGACCTCTCATACTAATTCTGGCTCTGATCTCTAATACTGATTCTGGCTCTGACCTCTCCGACTGATTCTGGCTCTGACTTCTCCGACTGATTCTGACTCTGACCTCTCAGACTGATTCTGGCTCTGACCTTTCAGACTGATTCTGGCTCTGATCTATCAGACTGATTCGGGCTCTGACCTCTCATACTAATTTTGGCTCTGACCTCTCAGACTGATTCTGGCTCTGACCTCTCAGACATATTCTGGCTCTGACCTCTCCGACTGATTCTGGCTCTGACCTCTCATACTAATTCTGGCTCTGATCTCTCGTACTAATTCTGGCTATGACCTCTCAGACTGATTCTGGCTCTGACCTCTCAGACTGATTCTGGCTCTGATCTATCAGACTGATTCTGGCTCTGATCTCTAATACTGATTCTGGCTCTGACCTCTCAGACTGATTCTGGCTCTGACCTCTCCGACTGATTCGGGCTCTGACCTCTCATACTAATTCTGGCTCTGACCTCTCAGACTTATTCTGGCTCTGAACTCTCCGACTGATTCTGGCTCTGACCTCTCATACTAATTCTGGCTCTGACCTCTCATACTAATTATGGCTCTGATCTCTAATACTGATTCTGGCTCTGACCTCTCAGACTGATTCTGTCTCTGACCTCTCAGACTGATTCTGGCTCTGATCTCTCAGACTGATTCTGGCTCTGACCTCTCATACTAATTCTGGCTCTGATCTCTAATACTGATTCTGGCTCTGACCTCTCAGACTGATTCTGGCTCTGACCTCTCAGACTGATTCTGGCTCTGATCTTTCAGACTGATTCTGGTTCTGATCTATCAGACTGATTCGGGCTCTGACCTCTCATACTAATTTTGGCTCTGACCTCTCAGACTGATTCAGGCTCTGACCTCTCAGACTTATTCTGGCTCTGACCTCTCCGACTGATTCTGGCTCTGACCTCTCATACTAATTCTGGCTCTGACTTCTCAGACTGATGCTGGCTCTGACCTCTCATACTAATTCTGGCTCTGATCTCTAATACTGATTCTGGCTCTGACCTCTCCGACTGATTCTGGCTCTGACTTCTCCGACTGATTCTGGCTCTGACCTCTCAGACTGATTCTGGCTCTGACCTCTCAGACTGATTCTGGCTCTGATCTCTCATACTAATTCTGGCTCTGATCTCTCGTACTAATTCTGGCTATGACCTCTCAGACTGATTCTGGCTCTGACCTCTCAGACTGATTCTGGCTCTGACCTCTCGGACTAATTCTGGCTATGATCTCTCATTCTGATTCTGGCTCTGACCTCTCATACTGATTCTGGTTCTGACCTCTCAGACTGATTCTGGCTCTGACCTCTCATACTAATTCTGGCTCTGACCTCTCAGACTGATTCTGGCTCTGACCTCTCAGACTTATTCTGGCTCTGACCTCTCCGACTGATTCTGGCTCTGACCTCTCATACTAATTCTGGCTCTGACCTCTCAGACTGATTCCGGCTCTGACTTCTCAGACTGATGCTGGCTCTGACCTCTCATACTAATTCTGGCTCTGATCTCTAATACTGATTCTGGCTCTGACCTCTCAGACTGATTCTGGCTCTGATCTATCAGACTGATTCTGGCTCTGACCTCTCAGACTGATTCTGGCTCTGACCTCTCAGACTGATTCTGGCTCTGACCTCTCAGACTGATTCTGGCTTTGACCTCTCAGACTGATTCTGGCTCTGACCTCTCATACCAATTCTGGCTCTGATCTCTAATACTGATTCTGGCTCTGACCTCTCAGACTGATTCTGGCTCTGACCTCTCCGACTGATTCGGGCTCTGACCTCTCATACTAATTCTGGCTCTGACCTCTCATACTAATTCTGGCTCTGATCTCTAATACTGATTCTGGCTCTGACCTCTCCGACTGATTCTGGCTCTGACCTCTCAGACTGATTCTGTCTCTGACCTCTCAGACTGATTCTGGCTTTGACCTCTCAAACTGATTCTGGCTCTGACCTCTCGGACTAATTCTGGCTATGATCTCTCATTCTGATTCTGGCTCTGATCTCTAATACTGATTCTGGCTCTGACCTCTCCGACTGATTCTGGCTCTGACCTCTCAGACTGATTCTGTCTCTGACCTCTCAGACTGATTCTGTCTCTGACCTCTCAGACTGATTCTGGCTCTGACCTCTCATACTAATTCTGGCTCTGATCTCTAATACTGATTCTGGCTCTGACCTCTCAGACTGATTCTGGCTCTGACCTCTCAGACTGATTGTGGCTCTGATCTCTCAGACTGATTCTGGCTCTGACCTCTCATACTGATTCTGGCTCTGACCTCTCATACTGATTTTGGCTCTGACCTCTCATACTAATTCTGGCTCTGATCTCTAATACTGATTCTGGCTCTGACCTCTCATACTGATTCTGGTTCTGACCTCTCAGACTGATTCTGGCTCTGACCTCTCATACCAATTCTGGCTCTGATCTCTAATACTGATTCTGGCTCTGAGCTCTCAGACTGATTCTGGCTCTGACCTCTCCGACTGATTCGGGCTCTGACCTCTCATACTAATTCTGGCTCTGACCTCTCATACTAATTCTGGCTCTGACCTCTCAGACTGATTCTGGCTCTGACTTCTCAGACTGATGCTGGCTCTGACCTCTCATACTAATTCTGGCTCTGATCTCTAATACTGATTCTGGCTCTGACCTCTCCGACTGATTCTGGCTCTGACTTCTCCGACTGATTCTGACTCTGACCTCTCAGACTGATTCTGGCTCTGACCTCTCAGACTGATTCTGGCTCTGATCTCTCATACTAATTCTGGCTCTAATCTCTCATACTAATTCTGGCTCTGACCTCTCAGACTGATTCTGGCTCTGACCTCTCAGACTGATTCTGGCTCTGACCTCTCAGACTGATTCTGGCTCTGACCTCTCATACTGATTCTGGCTCTGACCTCTCATACTGATTCTGGCTCTGACCTCTCATACTAATTCTGGCTCTGATCTCTAATACTGATTCTGGCTCTGACCTCTCAGACTGATTCTGGCTCTGACTTCTCAGACTGATTCTGGCTCTGACCTTTCAGACTGATTCTGGCTCTGATCTATTAGACTATTTCTGGCTCTGACCTCTCAGACTGATTCTGGCTCTGACCTCTCAGACTGATTCTGGCTCTGACCTCACATAGTGATTCTGAATCTGACCTCTCAGACTGATTCTGGCTCTGACCTCTCATACCAATTCTGACTCTGATCTCTAATATTGATTCTGGCTCTGACCTCTCAGACTAATTCTGGCTCTGACCTCTCAGACTGATTCTGGCTCTGACCTCTCCGACTGATTCTGGCTCTGACCTCTCATACTAATTCTGGCTCTGACCTCTCAGACTGATTCCGGCTCTGACTTCTCAGACTGATGCTGGCTCTGACCTCTCATACTAATTCTGGCTCTGATCTCTAATACTGATTCTGGCTCTGACCTCTCAGACTGATTCTGGCTCTGATCTATCAGACTGATTCTGGCTCTGACCTCTCAGACTGATTCTGGCTCTGACCTCTCAGACTGATTCTGGCTTTGACCTCTCAGACTGATTCTGGCTCTGACCTCTCATACCAATTCTGGCTCTGATCTCTAATACTGATTCTGGCTCTGACCTCTCAGACTGATTCTGGCTCTGACCTCTCCGACTGATTCGGGCTCTGACCTCTCATACTAATTCTGGCTCTGACCTCTCAGACTTATTCTGGCTCTGAACTCTCCGACTGATTCTGGCTCTGACCTCTCATACTAATTCTGGCTCTGATCTCTAATACTGATTCTGGCTCTGACCTCTCCGACTGATTCTGGCTCTGACCTCTCAGACTGATTCTGTCTCTGACCTCTCAGACTGATTCTTGCTTTGACCTCTCAAACTGATTCTGGCTCTGACCTCTCGGACTAATTCTGGCTATGATCTCTCATTCTGATTCTGGCTCTGAACTCTCATACTGATTCTAGCTCTGACCTCTCAGACTGATTCTGTCTCTGACCTCTCAGACTGATTCTGGCTCTGACCTCTCATACTGATTCTGGCTCTGACCTCTCATACTAATTCTGGCTCTGATCTCTAATACTGATTCTGGCTCTGACCTCTTAGATACTGATTCTGGTTCTGACCTCTCAGACTGATTCTGGCTCTGACCTCTCATACCGATTCTGGCTCTGATCTCTAATACTGATTCTGGCTCTGACCTCTCAGACTGATTCTGGCTCTGACCTCTCCGACTGATTCGGGCTCTGACCTCTCATACTAATTCTGGCTCTGACCTCTCAGACTGATTCTGGCTCTGACCTCTCAGATTTATTCTGGCTCTGACCTCTCCGACTGATTCTGGCTCTGACCTCTCATACTAATTCTGGCTCTGACCTCTCAGACTGATTCTGGCTCTGACTTCTCAGACTGATGCTGGCTCTGACCTCTCATACTAATTCTGGCTCTGATCTCTAATACTGATTCTGGCTCTGACCTCTCCGACTGATTCTGGCTCTGACTTCTCCGACTGATTCTGACTCTGACCTCTCAGACTGATTCTGGCTCTGACCTCTCAGACTGATTCTGGCTCTGATCTCTCATACTAATTCTGGCTCTGATCTCTCGTACTAATTCTGGCTCTGACCTCTCAGACTGATTCTGGCTCTGACCTCTCAGACTGATTCTGGCTCTGACCTCTCAGACTGATTCTGGCTGTGACCTCTCATACTGATTCTGGCTCTGACCTCTCATACTGATTCTGGCTCTGACCTCTCATACTAATTCTGGCTCTGATCTCTAATACTGATTCTGGCTCTAACCTCTCAGACTGATTCTGGCTCTGACTTCTCAGACTGATTCTGGCTCTGACCTTTCAGACTGATTCTGGCTCTGATCTATTAGACTATTTCTGGCTCTGACCTCTCAGACTGATTCTGGCTCTGACCTCTCAGACTGATTCTGGCTCTGACCTCACATAGTGATTCTGAATCTGACCTCTCAGACTGATTCTGGCTCTGACCTCTCATACCAATTCTGACTCTGATCTCTAATATTGATTCTGGCTCTGACCTCTCAGACTGATTCTGGCTCTGACCTCTCCGACTGATTCTGGCTCTGACCTCTCATACTGATTCTTGCTCTGACTTCTCAGACTGATTCTGGCTCTGATCTATCAGACTGATTCTGGCTCTGACCTCTCAGACTGATTCTGGCTCTGACCTCTCGGACTAGTTCTGGCTATGATCTCTCATTCTGATTCTGGCTCTGACCTCTCATACTGATTCTGGCTCTGACCTCTCATACTGATTCTGGTTCTGATCTCTCAGACTGATTCTGGCTCTGACCTCTCATACCAATTCTGGCTCTGATCTCTAATACTGATTCTGGCTCTGACCTCTCAGACTGATTCTGGCTCTGACCTCTCCGACTGATTCGGCCTCTGACCTCTCATACTAAATCTGGCTCTGACCTCTCAGACTGATTCTGGCTCTGACCTCTCAGACTTATTCTGGCTCTGACCTCTCAGTCTGATTCCGGCTCTGACATCTCAGTCTGATTTTAGCTCTGAAGTCTCATACTGATTTCAGCTCTTACTGTTCCTACTGATTCCGGTTCTGACCTTTTTTATTCTGCTTCTGGCTCTGACCTTTCATAATGCTTCTGGCTCTGACCTCTCATACTGATTCTGGCTCTGACCTCTCCTACTGATTCTGGCTCTGACCTCTCATACTGATTCTGACTCTGACCTCTCAGATTGGTTCTGGCTCTGACCTCTCACACTGATTCTTGCTCTGACCTCTCAGACTGATTCTGGCTCTGACTCTCTGACTGATTCTGGCTCTGACCTCTCATACTAATTCTGGCTCTGACCTCTCAGACTGATTCTGGCTCTGACCTCTCAGACTGATTCTGGCTTTGACCTCTCATACTGTTTCTGGCTCTGACCTCTCATACTGATTCTGGCTCTGACTTCTCAGACTGATTCTGGCTCTTACCTCTCATACTAATTCTGGCTCAGACCTCTCAGACTGATTCTGGCTCTCACCTCTCAGACTTATTCTGGCTCTTTCCTGTCAGACTGCTTCTGGCTCTGACCTCTCATACTGCTTCTGGCTCTGACCTCTCATACTAATTCTGGCTCTGACCTCTCAGACTGATTCTGGCTCTGACCTCTCATACTGATTCTGGCTTTGACCTCTCATACTGTTTCTGGCTCTGACCTCTCATACTAATTCTGGCTCTGACCACTCATACTGATTCTGGCTCTGACTTCTCAGACTGATTCTGGCTCTGACCTCTCATACTGATTCTGGCTTTGACCTCTCATACTGTTTCTAGCTCTGACCTCTCATACTAATTCTGGCTCTGACCTCTCATACTAATTCTGGCTCTGACCTCTCAGACTGATTCTGGCTCTGACCTTTCATATTGCTTCCGGCTCTGACCTCTCAGTCTGATTCTGGCTCTGATCTCTCATACTGATTCTGGCTCTGATGTCTTATACTGCTTCCGGCTCTGACCTCTCAGACTGATTCTGGCTCTGACCTCTCAGACTGATTCTGGCTCTGACCTCTCATACTGATTCTGGCTCTGACCTTTCATATTGCTTCCGGCTCTGACCTCTCATACTGATTCTGGCTCTGACCTCTCATACTGATTCTGGCTCTCACCTCTCAGACTGCTTCTGGCTCTCACCTCTCATACTGATTCTGGCTCTTAACTCTCAGACTGATTTTAGCTCTGACCTCTCATACTGATTCTGGCACCGACCACTCAGACTAATTCTGGCTCAGACCTCTCATACTGATTCTGGCTCTCACCTCTCAGACTTATTCTGGCTCTTTCCTGTCAGACTGCTTCTGGCTCTGACCTCTCATACTGCTTCTGGCTCTGACCTCTCAGACTGATTCTGGCTCTGACCTCTCATACTAATTCTGGCTCTGACCTCTCAGACTGATTCTGGCTCTGACCTCTCATACTGATTCTGGCTTTGACCTCTCATACTGTTTCTGGCTCTGACCTCTCATACTAATTCTGGCTCTGACCACTCATACTGATTCTGGCTCTGACTTCTCAGACTGATTCTGGCTCTGACCTCTCATACTGATTCTGGCTTTGACCTCTCATACTGTTTCTAGCTCTGACCTCTCATACTAATTCTGGCTCTGACCTCTCATACTAATTCTGGCTCTGACCTCTCAGACTGATTCTGGCTCTGACCTTTCATACTAATTCTGGCTCTGACCTCTCAGTCTGATTCTGGCTCTGATCTCTCATACTGATTCTGGCTCTGATGTCTTATACTGCTTCCGGCTCTGACCTCTCAGACTGATTCTGGCTCTGACCTCTCAGACTGATTCTGGCTCTGACCTCTCATACTGATTCTGGCTCTGACCTTTCACATTGCTTCCCGCTCTGACCTCTCATACTGATTCTGGCTCTGACCTCTCATACTGATTCTGGCTCTCACCTCTCAGACTGCTTCTGGCTCTCACCTCTCATACTGATTCTGGCTCTTAACTCTCAGACTGATTTTAGCTCTGACCTCTCATACTGATTCTGGCACCGACCACTCAGACTAATTCTGGCTCAGACCTCTCATACTGATTCTGGCTCTCACCTCTCAGACTTATTCTGGCTCTGTCCTGTCAGACTGCTTCTAGCTCTGACCTCTCATACTGCTTCTGGCTCTGACCTCTCAGACTGATTCTGGCTCTGAAGTCTCATACTGCTTTTGGCTCTGATCTCTCATACTGATTCTGGCTCTGATGTCTCATACTGCTTCCGGCTCTGACCTCTCAGACTGATTCCGGCTCTGACCTCTCAGTCTGATTCTGGCTTTGACATCTCAATCTGATTCTGGCTCTGAAGTCTCATACTGATTTTGGCTCTTACTAATCCTACTGATTCCGGTTCTGACCTTTTTTATTCTGCTTCTGGCTCTGACCTTTCATAATGCTTCTGGCTCTGACCTCTCATACTGATTCTGGCTCTGACCTCTCCTACTGATTCTGGCTCTGACCTCTCATACTGATTCTGGCTCTGACCTCTCCTACTGATTCTGGCTCTGACCTCTCATACTGATTCTGACTCTGACCTCTCAGATTGATTCTGGCTCTGACCTCTCAGACTGATTCTGGCTCTGACCTCTCAGACTGATTCTGGCTCTGACCTCTCAGACTGATTCTGGCTCTGACCTCTCATACTCATTCTGACTCTGACCTCTCAGATTGATTCTGGCTCTGACCTCTCAGACTGATTCTGGCTCTGACCTCTCAGACTGATTCTGGCTCTGACCTCTCAGACTGATTCTGGCTCTGACCTCTCAGACTGATTCTGGCTCTGACTCTCTGACTGATTCTGGCTCTGACCTCTCATACTAATTCTGGCTCTGACCTCTCTGACTGATTCTGGCTCTGACCTCTCAGACTGATTCTGGCTTTGATCTCTCATACTGTTTCTGGCTCTGACCTCTCATACTGATTCTGGCTCTGACTTCTCAGACTGATTCTGGCTCTGACCTCTCATACTAATTCTGGCTCTGACCTCTCATACTGATTCTGGCTCTGACTTCTCAGACTGATTCTGGCTCTGACCTCTCATACTGATTCTGGTTCTGACCTCTCAGACTGAACCTGGCACAGACCTCTCATACTGATTCTGGCTCTGACCTCTCAGACTGATTCTGGCTCTGACCTCTCATACTAATTCTGGCTCTGACCTCTCAGACTGATTCTGGCTCTGACCTCTCAGACTGATTCTGGCTCTGACCCCTCAGACTGAACCTGGCAAAGACCTCTCATACTGATTCTGGCTCTGACCTTTCAGACTGATTCTGGCTCTCACCTCTCAGACTGCTTCTGGCTCTGACCTTTCATATTGCTTCCGGCTCTGACCTCTCAGTCTGATTCTGGCTCTGACCTCTCATACTGATTCTGGCTCTTACCTCTCAGACTGATTCTCGCTCTCACCTCTCAGACTGCTTCTGGCTCTGACCTTTCATAATGCTTCTGGCTCTGACCTCTCATACTGATTCTGGCTCTTACCTCTCATACTGATTCTGGCTCTTACCTCTCAGACTGATTTTGGCTCTGACCACTCAGACTAATTCTGGCTCAGACCTCTCATACTGATTCTGGCTCTCACCTCTCAGACTTATTCTGGCTCTGTCCTGTCAGACTGCTTCTGGCTCTGACCTCTCATACTGCTTCTGGCTCTGACCTCTCAGACTGATTCTGGCTCTGAAGTCTCATACTGCTTTTGGCTCTGATCTCTCATACTGATTCTGGCTCTGATGTCTCATACTGCTTCCGGCTCTGACCTCTCAGACTGATTCTGGCTCTGACCTCTCAGTCTGATTCTGGCTCTGACATCTCAATCTTATTCTGGCTCTGAAGTCTCATACTGATTTTGGCTCTTACTGCTCCTACTGATTCCGGTTCTGACCTTTTTTATTCTGCTTCTGGCTCTGACCTTTCATAATGCTTCTGGCTCTGACCTCTCAGACTGATTCTGGCTTTGATCTCTCATACTGTTTCTGGCTCTGACCTCTCATACCGATTCTGGCTCTGACTCTCTGACTGATTCTGGCTCTGACCTCTCATACTAATTCTGGCTCTGACCTCTCAGACTGATTCTGGCTCTGACCTCTCAGACTGATTCTGGCTTTGATCTCTCATACTGTTTCTGGCTCTGACCTCTCATACTGATTCTGGCTCTGACTTCTCAGACTGATTCTGGCTCTGACCTCTCATACTAATTCTGGCTCTGACCTCTCATACTGATTCTGGCTCTGACTTCTCAGACTGATTCTGGCTCTGACCTCTCATACTGATTCTGGTTCTGACCTCTCAGACTGAACCTGGCACAGACCTCTCATACTGATTCTGGCTCTGACCTCTCAGACTGATTCTGGCTCTGACCTCTCATACTAATTCTGGCTCTGACCTCTCAGACTGATTCTGGCTCTGACCTCTCAGACTGATTCTGGCTCTGACCCCTCAGACTGAACCTGGCAAAGACCTCTCATACTGATTCTGGCTCTGACCTCTCAGACTGATTCTGGCTCTCACCTCTCAGACTGCTTCTGGCTCTGACCTTTCATATTGCTTCCGGCTCTGACCTCTCAGTCTGATTCCGGCTCTGACCTCTCAGTCTGATTCTGGCTCTGACCTCTCATACTGATTCTGGCTCTTACCTCTCAGACTGATTCTCGCTCTCACCTCTCAGACTGCTTCTGGCTCTGACCTTTCATAATGCTTCTGGCTCTGACCTCTCATACTGATTCTGGCTTTTACCTCTCATACTGATTCTGGCTCTTACCTCTCTGACTGATTCTGGCTCTGACCTCTCATACTAATTCTGGCTCTGACCTCTCAGACTGATTCTGGCTCTGACCTCTCAGACTGATTCTGGCTTTGACCTCTCATACTGTTTCTGGCTCTGACCTCTCATACTGATTCTGGCTCTGACTTCTCAGACTGATTCTGGCTCTTACCTCTCATACTAATTCTGGCTCTGACCTCTCAGACTGATTCTGGCTCTGAACACTCAGACTAATTCTGGCTGACCTCTCAGACTGATTCTGGCTCTGACCTCTCATACTAATTCTGGCTCTGACCTCTCAGACTGATTCTGGCTCTGACCTCTCAGACTGATTCTGGCTTTGATCTCTCATACTGTTTCTGGCTCTGACCTCTCATACTGATTCTGGCTCTGACTTCTCAGACTGATTCTGGCTCTGACCTCTCATACTAATTCTGGCTCTGACCTCTCATACTGATTCTGGCTCTGACTTCTCAGACTGATTCTGGCTCTGACCTCTCATACTGATTCTGGTTCTGACCTCTCAGACTGAACCTGGCACAGACCTCTCATACTGATTCTGGCTCTGACCTCTCAGACTGATTCTGGCTCTGACCTCTCATACTAATTCTGGCTCTGACCTCTCAGACTGATTCTGGCTCTGACCTCTCAGACTGATTCTGGCTCTGACCCCTCAGACTGAACCTGGCAAAGACCTCTCATACTGATTCTGGCTCTGACCTCTCAGACTAACTCTGGCTCTCACCTCTCAGACTGCTTCTGGCTCTGACCTTTCATATTGCTTCCCGCTCTGACCTCTCAGTCTGATTCCGGCTCTGACCTCTCAGTCTGATTCTGGCTCTGACCTCTCATACTGATTCTGGCTCTTACCTCTCAGACTGATTCTCGCTCTCACCTCTCAGACTGCTTCTGGCTCTGACCTTTCATAATGCTTCTGGCTCTGACCTCTCATACTGATTCTGGCTTTTACCTCTCATACTGATTCTGGCTCTTACCTCTCAGACTGATTTTGGCTCTGACCACTCAGACTAATTCTGGCTCAGACCTCTCATACTGATTCTGGCTCTCACCTCTCAGACTTATTCTGGCTCTGTCCTGTCAGACTGCTTCTGGCTCTGACCTCTCATACTGCTTCTGGCTCTGACCTCTCAGACTGATTCTGGCTCTGAAGTCTCATACTGCTTTTAGCTCTGATCTCTCATACTGATTCTGGCTCTGATGTCTCATACTGCTTCCGGCTCTGACCTCTCAGTCTGATTCTGGCTCTGACATCTCAATCTTATTCTGGCTCTGAAGTCTCATACTGATTTTGGCTCTTACTGCTCCTACTGATTCCGGTTCTGACCTTTTTTATTCTGCTTCTGGCTCTGACCCTTCATAATGCTTCTGGCTCTGACCTCTCATACTGATTCTGGCTCTGACCTCTCCTACTGATTCTGGCTCTGACCTCTCATACTGATTCTGACTCTGACCTCTCAGATTGATTCTGGCTCTGACCTCTCAAACTGATTCTGGCTCTGACCTCTCAGACTGATTCTGGCTCTGACCTCTCAGACTGATTCTGGCTCTGACCTCTCAGACTGATTCTGGCTCTGACCTCTCAGACTGATTCTGGCTTTGACCTCTCAGACTGATTCTGTCTCCGATCTCTAAGACTGATTCTTGCTTTGACCTCTCATACTGTTTCTGGCTCTGACCTCTCAAACTGATTCTGGCTCTGACCTTTCATACTAATTCTGGCTCTGACCTCTCAGACTGATTCTGACTCTGAACTCTCATACTGATTCTTGCTCTGACCTCTCAGACTGAACCTGGCACAGATCTCTCATACTGATTCTGGCTTTGACCTCTCAGACTGATTCTCGCTCTCACCTCTCAGACTGATTCTGGCTCTGACGTCTCATACTGCTTTTGGCTCTGATCTCTCATACTGATTACGGTTCTGATGTCTCATACTGCTTCCGGCTCTGACCTCTCAGACTGATTCTGGCTCTGACATCTCAGTCTGATTCTGGCTCTGAAGTCTCATACTGATTTCGGCTCTTACTGCTCCTACTGATTCCGGTTCTGACCTTTTTTATTCTGCTTCTGGCTCTGACCTTTCATAATGCTTCTGGCTCTGACCTCTCATACTGATTCTGGCTCTGACCTCTCCTACTGATTCTGGCTCTGACCTCTCATACTGATTCTGACTCTGACCTCTCCTACTGATTCTGGCTCTGACCTCTCATACTGATTCTGGCTCTGACTTCTCAGACTGATTCTGGCTCTGACCTCTCAGACTGATTCTGGCTTTGACCTCTTAAACTGATTCTGTCTCTGATCTCTAAGACTGATTCTTGCTTTGACCTCTCATACTTATTCTGGCTCTGACCTCTCATACTGATTCTGGCTCTGACCTCTCAGATTGATTCTGGCTCTGACCTCTCAGACTGATTCTGGCTCTGACCTCTTATACTGATTCTGGCTCTGATCTCTCATACTGATTCTGGCTTTGACCTCTCAGACTGATTCTGGCTCTCACCTCTCAGACTGATTCTGGCTCTGACCTTTCATACTAATTCTGGCTCTGACCTCTCAGACCGATTCTGACTCTGACCTCTCATACTGATTCTGGCTCTGACCTCTCAGACCGATTCTGACTCTGACCTCTCATACTGATTCTGGCTTTGACCTCTCAGACTGATTCTGGCTCTCACCTCTCAGACTGATTCTGGCTCTGACCTCTCAGACTGATTCTGGTTCTGACCTCTCAGACTGATTCTGGCTCTGACCTCTCATACTGATTCTGGCTCTGACCTCTCCTACTGATTCTGGCTCAGACCTCTCATACTGATTCTGACTCTGACCTCTCAGATTGATTCTGGCTCTGACCTCTCAGACTGATTCTGGCTCTGACCTCTCAGACTGATTCTGGCTCTGACCTCTCAGACTGATTCTGGCTTTGACCTCTTAAACTGATTCTGTCTCTGATCTCTAAGACTGATTCTTGCTTTGACCTCTCATACTGTTTCTGGCTCTGACCTCTCATACTTATTCTGGCTCTGACTTCTCAGACTGATTCTGGCTCTGACCTCTCAGACTGATTCTGGCTTTGACCTCTTAAACTGATTCTGTCTCTGATCTCTAAGACTGATTCTTGCTTTGACCTCTCATACTTATTCTGGCTCTGACCTCTCATACTGATTCTGGCTCTGACCTCTCAGATTGATTCTGGCTCTGACCTCTCAGACTGATTCTGGCTCTGACCTATCAGACTGATTCTGGCTCTGACCTCTTATACTGATTCTGGCTCTGACCTCTTATACTGATTCTGGCTCTGATCTCTCATACTTATTCTGGCTTTGACCTCTCAGACTGATTCTGGCTCTCACCTCTCAGACTGATTCTGGCTCTGACCTTTCATACTAATTATGGCTCTGACCTCTCAGACCGATTCTGACTCTGACCTCTCATACTGATTCTTGCTCTGACCTCTCAGACTGACCCTGGCACAGATCTCTCATACTGATTCTGGCTTTGACCTCTCAGACTGATTCTGGCTCTCACCTCTCAGTCTGATTCTGGCTCTGACCTCTCAGACTGATTCTGGTTCTGACCTCTCAGACTGATTCTGGCTCTGACCTCTCATACTAATTCTGGCTCTGATCTCTAATACTGATTCTGGCTCTGAACTCTCATACTGATTCTGACTCTGACCTCTCAGACTGATTCTGGCTCTGACATCTCAGACTGATTCTGGCTCTGACCTCTCAGACTGATTCTGGCTCTGACCTCTCAGACTGATTCTGGCTTTGACCTCTCAGACTGATTCTGTCTCCGATCTCTAAGACTGATTCTTGCTTTGACCTCTCATACTGTTTCTGGCTCTGACCTCTCAGACTGATTCTGGCTCTGACCTTTCATACTAATTCTGGCTCTGACCTCTCAGACTGAACCTGGCACAGATCTCTCATACTGATTCTGGCTTTGACCTCTCAGACTGATTCTCGCTCTCACCTCTGAGACTGATTCTGGCTCTGACGTCTCATACTGCTTTTGGCTCTGATCTCTCATACTGATTACGGTTCTGATGTCTCATACTGCTTCCGGCTCTGACCTCTCAGACTGATTCTGGCTCTGACATCTCAGTCTGATTCTGGCTCTGAAGTCTCATACTGATTTCGGCTCTTACTGCTCCTACTGATTCCGGTTCTGACTTTTTTTTATTCTGCTTCTGGCTCTGACCTTTCATAATGCTTCTGGCTCTGACCTCTCATACTGATTCTGGCTCTGACCTCTCCTACTGATTCTGGCTCTGACCTCTCATACTGATTCTGACTCTGACCTCTCCTACTGATTCTGGCTCTGACCTCTCATACTGATTCTGGCTCTGACTTCTCAGACTGATTCTGGCTCTGACCTCTCAGACTGATTCTGGCTTTGACCTCTTAAACTGATTCTGTCTCTGATCTCTAAGACTGATTCTTGCTTTGACCTCTCATACTTATTCTGGCTCTGACCTCTCATACTGATTCTGGCTCTGACCTCTCAGATTGATTCTGGCTCTGACCTCTCAGACTGATTCTGGCTCTGACCTCTTATACTGATTCTGGCTCTGATCTCTCATACTGATTCTGGCTTTGACCTCTCAGACTGATTCTGGCTCTCACCTCTCAGACTGATTCTGGCTCTGACCTTTCATACTAATTCTGGCTCTGACCTCTCAGACCGATTCTGACTCTGACCTCTCATACTGATTCTGGCTCTGACCTCTCAGACCGATTCTGACTCTGACCTCTCATACTGATTCTGGCTTTGACCTCTCAGACTGATTCTGGCTCTCACCTCTCAGACTGATTCTGGCTCTGACCTCTCAGACTGATTCTGGTTCTGACCTCTCAGACTGATTCTGGCTCTGACCTCTCATACTGATTCTGGCTCTGACCTCTCCTACTGATTCTGGCTCAGACCTCTCATACTGATTCTGACTCTGACCTCTCAGATTGATTCTGGCTCTGACCTCTCAGACTGATTCTGGCTCTGACCTCTCAGACTGATTCTGGCTCTGACCTCTCAGACTGATTCTGGCTTTGACCTCTTAAACTGATTCTGTCTCTGATCTCTAAGACTGATTCTTGCTTTGACCTCTCATACTGTTTCTGGCTCTGACCTCTCATACTTATTCTGGCTCTGACTTCTCAGACTGATTCTGGCTCTGACCTCTTATACTGATTCTGGCTCTGACCTCTTATACTGATTCTGGCTCTGATCTCTCATACTGATTCTGGCTTTGACCTCTCAGACTGATTCTGGCTCTCACCTCTCAGACTGATTCTGGCTCTGACCTTTCATACTAATTATGGCTCTGACCTCTCAGACCGATTCTGACTCTGACCTCTCATACTGATTCTTGCTCTGACCTCTCAGACTGAACCTGGCACAGATCTCTCATACTGATTCTGGCTTTGACCTCTCAGACTGATTCTGGCTCTCACCTCTCAGTCTGATTCTGGCTCTCACCTCTCAGTCTGATTCTGGCTCTGACCTCTCAGACTGATTCTGGTTCTGACCTCTCAGACTGATTCTGGCTCTGACCTCTCATACTAATTCTGGCTCTGATCTCTAATACTGATTCTGGCTCTGACCTCTCATACTAATTCTGGATCTGATCTCTAATACTGATTCTGGCTCTCACCTCTCAGACTGATTCTGGCTCTGACCTCTCAGACTGATTCTGGCTCTGACCTCTCAGACTGATTCTGGCTCTGACCTCTCATACTGATTCTGGCTCTGATCTCTTCTACTGATTCTGGCTCTGACCTCTCATACTGATTCTGGCTCTGACCTCTCAGACTGATTCTGGCTCTGATCTCTCATACTGATTCTGGGTCTGATCTCTCATATTTCTTCTGGCTCTGACCTCTCAGACTGATTCTGGCTCTGACTTTTCAGTCTGATTCCGGCTCTGACCTCTCATACTGATTCTGGCTCTGACCTTTTCAGACTGATTCTGGTTCTGACCTTTCAGTCTGATTCTGGCTCTTACCTCTCATACTGCTTCTGGCTCTGACCTCTCAGACTGATTCTGGCTCTGACCTCTCATACTAATTCTGGCTCTGACCTCTCAGACTGATTCTGGCTCTGACCTCTCAGACTGATTCTGGCTTTGATCTCTCATACTGTTTCTGGCTCTGACCTCTCATACTGATTCTGGCTCTGACTTCTCAGACTGATTCTGGCTCTGACCTCTCATACTAATTCTGGCTCTGACCTCTCATACTGATTCTGGCTCTGACTTCTCAGACTGATTCTGGCTCTGACCTCTCATACTGATTCTGGTTCTGACCTCTCAGACTGAACCTGGCACAGACCTCTCATACTGATTCTGGTTCTGACCTCTCAGACTGATTCTGGCTCTGACCTCTCATACTAATTCTGGCTCTGACCTCTCAGACTGATTCTGGCTCTGACCTCTCAGACTGATTCTGGCTCTGACCCCTCAGACTGAACCTGGCAAAGACCTCTCATACTGATTCTGGCTCTGACCTCTCAGACTAACTCTGGCTCTCACCTCTCAGACTGCTTCTGGCTCTGACCTTTCATATTGCTTCCGGCTCTGACCTCTCAGTCTGATTCCGGCTCTGACCTCTCAGTCTGATTCTGGCTCTGACCTCTCATACTGATTCTGGCTCTCACCTCTCAGACTGATTCTCGCTCTCACCTCTCAGACTGCTTCTGGCTCTGACCTTTCATAATGCTTCTGGCTCTGACCTCTCATACTGATTCTGGCTTTTACCTCTCATACTGATTCTGGCTTTTACCTCTCAGACTGATTTTGGCTCTGACCACTCAGACTAATTCTGGCTCAGACCTCTCATACTGATTCTGGCTCTCACCTCTCAGACTTATTCTGGCTCTGTCCTGTCAGACTGCTTCTGGCTCTGACCTCTCATACTGCTTCTGGCTCTGACCTCTCAGACTGATTCTGGCTCTGAAGTCTCATACTGCTTTTGGCTCTGATCTCTCATACTGATTCTGGCTCTGATGTCTCATACTGCTTCCGGCTCTGACCTCTCAGTCTGATTCTGGCTCTGACATCTCAATCTTATTCTGGCTCTGAAGTCTCATACTGATTTTGGCTCTTACTGCTCCTACTGATTCCGGTTCTGACCTTTTTTATTCTGCTTCTGGCTCTGACCTTTCATAATGCTTCTGGCTCTGACCTCACATACTGATTCTGGCTCTGACCTCTCATACTGATTCTGGCTCTGATCTCTCAGACTGATTCTGGCTCTGACCTCTCATATTGATTCTGGCTCTCACCTCTCATACTGATTCTGGCTCTGACCTGTTATACTGCTTCTTGCTCTGACCTCTCAGACTGATTCTGGCTCTGATCTCATACTGATTCTGGCTCTGACCTCTCAAACTGCTTTTGGCTCTGACCTCACAGACTGATTCTGGCTCTGACCTCTCATACTGATTCTGGTTCTGACCTCTCAGACTGATTCTGGCTCTGACCTCTCATAACAATTCTGGCTCTGATCTCTAATACTGATTCTGGCTCTGACCTCTCCGACTGATTCTGGCTCTGACCTCTCCGACTGATTCTGGCTCTGACCTCTCATACTAATTCTGGCTCTGACCTCTCAGACTGATTCTGGCTCTGACCTCTCAGACTTATTCTGGCTCTGACCTCTCCGACTGATTCTGGCTCTGACCTCTCATACTAATTCTGGCTCTGACCTCTCAGACTGATTCTGGCTCTGACTTCTCAGACTGATGCTGGCTCTGACTTCTCAGACTGATGCTGGCTCTGACCTCTCATACTAATTCTGGCTCTGATCTCTAATACTGATTCTGGCTCTGACCTCTCAGACTGATTCTGGCTCTGACCTCTCAGACTGATTCTGGCTCTGACCTCTCATACTGATTCTGGCTCTGATCTCTTCTACTGATTCTGGCTCTGACCTCTCATACTGATTCTGGCTCTGACCTCTCAGACTGATTCTGGCTCTGATCTCTCATACTGATTCTGGGTCTGATCTCTCATATTTCTTCTGGCTCTGACCTCTCAGACTGATTCTGGCTCTGACTTTTCAGTCTGATTCCGGCTCTGACCTCTCATACTGATTCTGGCTCTGACCTTTTCAGACTGATTCTGGTTCTGACCTTTCAGTCTGATTCTGGCTCTTACCTCTCATACTGCTTCTGGCTCTGACCTCTCAGACTGATTCTGGCTCTGACCTCTCATACTAATTCTGGCTCTGACCTCTCAGACTGATTCTGGCTCTGACCTCTCAGACTGATTCTGGCTTTGATCTCTCATACTGTTTCTGGCTCTGACCTCTCATACTGATTCTGGCTCTGACTTCTCAGACTGATTCTGGCTCTGACCTCTCATACTAATTCTGGCTCTGACCTCTCATACTGATTCTGGCTCTGACTTCTCAGACTGATTCTGGCTCTGACCTCTCATACTGATTCTGGTTCTGACCTCTCAGACTGAACCTGGCACAGACCTCTCATACTGATTCTGGTTCTGACCTCTCAGACTGATTCTGGCTCTGACCTCTCATACTAATTCTGGCTCTGACCTCTCAGACTGATTCTGGCTCTGACCTCTCAGACTGATTCTGGCTCTGACCCCTCAGACTGAACCTGGCAAAGACCTCTCATACTGATTCTGGCTCTGACCTCTCAGACTAACTCTGGCTCTCACCTCTCAGACTGCTTCTGGCTCTGACCTTTCATATTGCTTCCGGCTCTGACCTCTCAGTCTGATTCCGGCTCTGACCTCTCAGTCTGATTCTGGCTCTGACCTCTCATACTGATTCTGGCTCTCACCTCTCAGACTGATTCTCGCTCTCACCTCTCAGACTGCTTCTGGCTCTGACCTTTCATAATGCTTCTGGCTCTGACCTCTCATACTGATTCTGGCTTTTACCTCTCATACTGATTCTGGCTTTTACCTCTCAGACTGATTTTGGCTCTGACCACTCAGACTAATTCTGGCTCAGACCTCTCATACTGATTCTGGCTCTCACCTCTCAGACTTATTCTGGCTCTGTCCTGTCAGACTGCTTCTGGCTCTGACCTCTCATACTGCTTCTGGCTCTGACCTCTCAGACTGATTCTGGCTCTGAAGTCTCATACTGCTTTTGGCTCTGATCTCTCATACTGATTCTGGCTCTGATGTCTCATACTGCTTCCGGCTCTGACCTCTCAGTCTGATTCTGGCTCTGACATCTCAATCTTATTCTGGCTCTGAAGTCTCATACTGATTTTGGCTCTTACTGCTCCTACTGATTCCGGTTCTGACCTTTTTTATTCTGCTTCTGGCTCTGACCTTTCATAATGCTTCTGGCTCTGACCTCACATACTGATTCTGGCTCTGACCTCTCATACTGATTCTGGCTCTGATCTCTCAGACTGATTCTGGCTCTGACCTCTCATATTGATTCTGGCTCTCACCTCTCATACTGATTCTGGCTCTGACCTGTTATACTGCTTCTTGCTCTGACCTCTCAGACTGATTCTGGCTCTGATCTCATACTGATTCTGGCTCTGACCTCTCAAACTGCTTTTGGCTCTGACCTCACAGACTGATTCTGGCTCTGACCTCTCATACTGATTCTGGTTCTGACCTCTCAGACTGATTCTGGCTCTGACCTCTCATAACAATTCTGGCTCTGATCTCTAATACTGATTCTGGCTCTGACCTCTCCGACTGATTCTGGCTCTGACCTCTCCGACTGATTCTGGCTCTGACCTCTCATACTAATTCTGGCTCTGACCTCTCAGACTGATTCTGGCTCTGACCTCTCAGACTTATTCTGGCTCTGACCTCTCCGACTGATTCTGGCTCTGACCTCTCATACTAATTCTGGCTCTGACCTCTCAGACTGATTCTGGCTCTGACTTCTCAGACTGATGCTGGCTCTGACTTCTCAGACTGATGCTGGCTCTGACCTCTCATACTAATTCTGGCTCTGATCTCTAATACTGATTCTGGCTCTGACCTCTCCGACTGATTCTGGCTCTGACTTCTCCGACTGATTCTGGCTCTGACCTCTCAGACTGATTCTGGCTCTGATCTCATACTGATTCTGGTTCTGACCTCTCAGACTGATTCTGGCTCTGACCTCTCATACCAATTCTGGCTCTGATCTCTAATACTGATTCTGGCTCTGACCTCTCAGACTGATTCTGGCTCTGACCTCACATACTGATTCTGGCTCTGACCTCTCATACTGATTCTGGCTCTGATCTCTCAGACTGATTCTGGCTCTGACCTCTCATATTGATTCTGGCTCTCACCTCTCATACTGATTCTGGCTCTGACCTCACATACTGATTCTGGCTCTGACCTCTCATACTGATTCTGGCTCTGATCTCTCAGACTGATTCTGGCTCTGACCTCTCATATTGATTCTGGCTCTCACCTCTCATACTGATTCTGGCTCTGACCTCTCATACTAATTCTGGCTCTGATCTCTTATACTGATTCTGGCTCTGACCTCTCATACTAATTCTGGCTCTGATCTCTAATACTGATTCTGGCTCTGACCTCTCAGACTGATTCTGGCTCTGACCTCTCAGACTGATTCTGGCTCTGATCTCTCAGACTTATTCTGGCTCTGATCTCTGACTGATTCTGGCTCTGACCTCTCATATTGATCCTGGCTCTCACCTCTCATACTGATTCTGGTTCTGACCTCTCAGACTGATTCTGGCTCTGACCTCTCATACCAATTCTGGCTCTGATCTCTAATACTGATTCTGGCTCTGACCTCTCAGACTGATTCTGGCTCTGACCTCTCCGACTGATTCGGGCTCTGACCTCTCATACTAATTTTGGCTCTGACCTCTCAGACTCATTCTGGCTCTGACCTCTCAGACTTATTCTGGCTCTGACCTCTCATACTGATTCTGGCTCTGACCTCTCATACTGATTCTGGCTCTGACCTCTCATACTAATTCTGGCTCTGATCTCTCCTACTGATTCTGGCTCTGACCTCTCAGACTGATTCTGACTCTGACCTCTCATACTGATTCTGGCTCTGATCTCTCAGACTGATTTTGGCTTTGACCTCTCAGTCTGATTCTGGCTCTGATCTCTCACACTGATTCTGGCTCTGACCTCTCAGACTGATTCTGGCTCTGACCTCACATACTGAATCTGGCTCTGACCTCTCATACTGATTCTGGCTCTGATCTCTCAGACTGATTCTGGCTCTGACCTCTCATATTGATTCTGGCTCTCACCTCTCATACTGATTCTGGCTCTGACCTGTTATATTGCTTCTTGCTCTGACCTCTCAGACTGCTTGTGGCTCTGATCTCATACTGATTTTGGCTCTGACCTCTCAAACTGCTTTTGGCTCTGACCTCACAGACTGATTCTGGTTCTGACCTCTCAGACTGATTCTGGCTCTGACCTCTCATACCAATTCTGGCTCTGATCTCTAATACTGATTCTGGCTCTGACCTCTCAGACTGATTCTGGCTCTGACCTCTCCGACTGATTCGGGCTCTGACCTCTCATACTAATTCTGGCTCTGACCTCTCAGACTGATTCTGGCTCTGACCTCTCAGACTTATTCTGGCTCTGACCTCTCATACTGATTCTGGCTCTGACCTCTCATACTGATTCTGGCTCTGACCTCTCATACTAATTCTGGCTCTGATCTCTCCTACTGATTCTGGCTCTGACCTCTCAGACTGATTCTGGCTCTGACCTCTCATACTGATTCTAGCTCTGATCTCTCAGACTGATTCTGGCTTTGACCTCTCAGTCTGATTCTGGCTCTGACCTCTCATACTGATTCTGGCTCTGACCTCTCAGATTGATTCTGGCTCTGACCTCTCAGACTGATTCTGGCTCTGACCTCTTATACTGATTCTGGCTCTGATCTCTCATACTGATTCTGGCTTTGACCTCTCAGACTGATTCTGGCTCTCACCTCTCAGACTGATTCTGGCTCTGACCTTTCATACTAATTCTGGCTCTGACCTCTCAGACCGATTCTGACTCTGACCTCTCATACTGATTCTGGCTCTGACCTCTCAGACCGATTCTGACTCTGACCTCTCATACTGATTCTGGCTTTGACCTCTCAGACTGATTCTGGCTCTCACCTCTCAGACTGATTCTGGCTCTGACCTCTCAGACTGATTCTGGTTCTGACCTCTCAGACTGATTCTGGCTCTGACCTCTCATACTGATTCTGGCTCTGACCTCTCCTACTGATTCTGGCTCAGACCTCTCATACTGATTCTGACTCTGACCTCTCAGATTGATTCTGGCTCTGACCTCTCAGACTGATTCTGGCTCTGACCTCTCAGACTGATTCTGGCTCTGACCTCTCAGACTGATTCTGGCTTTGACCTCTTAAACTGATTCTGTCTCTGATCTCTAAGACTGATTCTTGCTTTGACCTCTCATACTGTTTCTGGCTCTGACCTCTCATACTTATTCTGGCTCTGACTTCTCAGACTGATTCTGGCTCTGACCTCTTATACTGATTCTGGCTCTGACCTCTTATACTGATTCTGGCTCTGATCTCTCATACTGATTCTGGCTTTGACCTCTCAGACTGATTCTGGCTCTCACCTCTCAGACTGATTCTGGCTCTGACCTTTCATACTAATTATGGCTCTGACCTCTCAGACCGATTCTGACTCTGACCTCTCATACTGATTCTTGCTCTGACCTCTCAGACTGAACCTGGCACAGATCTCTCATACTGATTCTGGCTTTGACCTCTCAGACTGATTCTGGCTCTCACCTCTCAGTCTGATTCTGGCTCTCACCTCTCAGTCTGATTCTGGCTCTGACCTCTCAGACTGATTCTGGTTCTGACCTCTCAGACTGATTCTGGCTCTGACCTCTCATACTAATTCTGGCTCTGATCTCTAATACTGATTCTGGCTCTGACCTCTCATACTAATTCTGGATCTGATCTCTAATACTGATTCTGGCTCTCACCTCTCAGACTGATTCTGGCTCTGACCTCTCAGACTGATTCTGGCTCTGACCTCTCAGACTGATTCTGGCTCTGACCTCTCATACTGATTCTGGCTCTGATCTCTTCTACTGATTCTGGCTCTGACCTCTCATACTGATTCTGGCTCTGACCTCTCAGACTGATTCTGGCTCTGATCTCTCATACTGATTCTGGGTCTGATCTCTCATATTTCTTCTGGCTCTGACCTCTCAGACTGATTCTGGCTCTGACTTTTCAGTCTGATTCCGGCTCTGACCTCTCATACTGATTCTGGCTCTGACCTTTTCAGACTGATTCTGGTTCTGACCTTTCAGTCTGATTCTGGCTCTTACCTCTCATACTGCTTCTGGCTCTGACCTCTCAGACTGATTCTGGCTCTGACCTCTCATACTAATTCTGGCTCTGACCTCTCAGACTGATTCTGGCTCTGACCTCTCAGACTGATTCTGGCTTTGATCTCTCATACTGTTTCTGGCTCTGACCTCTCATACTGATTCTGGCTCTGACTTCTCAGACTGATTCTGGCTCTGACCTCTCATACTAATTCTGGCTCTGACCTCTCATACTGATTCTGGCTCTGACTTCTCAGACTGATTCTGGCTCTGACCTCTCATACTGATTCTGGTTCTGACCTCTCAGACTGAACCTGGCACAGACCTCTCATACTGATTCTGGTTCTGACCTCTCAGACTGATTCTGGCTCTGACCTCTCATACTAATTCTGGCTCTGACCTCTCAGACTGATTCTGGCTCTGACCTCTCAGACTGATTCTGGCTCTGACCCCTCAGACTGAACCTGGCAAAGACCTCTCATACTGATTCTGGCTCTGACCTCTCAGACTAACTCTGGCTCTCACCTCTCAGACTGCTTCTGGCTCTGACCTTTCATAATGCTTCTGGCTCTGACCTCACATACTGATTCTGGCTCTGACCTCTCATACTGATTCTGGCTCTCACCTCTCAGACTGATTCTCGCTCTCACCTCTCAGACTGCTTCTGGCTCTGACCTTTCATAATGCTTCTGGCTCTGACCTCTCATACTGATTCTGGCTTTTACCTCTCATACTGATTCTGGCTTTTACCTCTCAGACTGATTTTGGCTCTGACCACTCAGACTAATTCTGGCTCAGACCTCTCATACTGATTCTGGCTCTCACCTCTCAGACTTATTCTGGCTCTGTCCTGTCAGACTGCTTCTGGCTCTGACCTCTCATACTGCTTCTGGCTCTGACCTCTCAGACTGATTCTGGCTCTGAAGTCTCATACTGCTTTTGGCTCTGATCTCTCATACTGATTCTGGCTCTGATGTCTCATACTGCTTCCGGCTCTGACCTCTCAGTCTGATTCTGGCTCTGACATCTCAATCTTATTCTGGCTCTGAAGTCTCATACTGATTTTGGCTCTTACTGCTCCTACTGATTCCGGTTCTGACCTTTTTTATTCTGCTTCTGGCTCTGACCTTTCATAATGCTTCTGGCTCTGACCTCACATACTGATTCTGGCTCTGACCTCTCATACTGATTCTGGCTCTGATCTCTCAGACTGATTCTGGCTCTGACCTCTCATATTGATTCTGGCTCTCACCTCTCATACTGATTCTGGCTCTGACCTGTTATACTGCTTCTTGCTCTGACCTCTCAGACTGATTCTGGCTCTGATCTCATACTGATTCTGGCTCTGACCTCTCAAACTGCTTTTGGCTCTGACCTCACAGACTGATTCTGGCTCTGACCTCTCATACTGATTCTGGTTCTGACCTCTCAGACTGATTCTGGCTCTGACCTCTCATAACAATTCTGGCTCTGATCTCTAATACTGATTCTGGCTCTGACCTCTCCGACTGATTCTGGCTCTGACCTCTCCGACTGATTCTGGCTCTGACCTCTCATACTAATTCTGGCTCTGACCTCTCAGACTGATTCTGGCTCTGACCTCTCAGACTTATTCTGGCTCTGACCTCTCCGACTGATTCTGGCTCTGACCTCTCATACTAATTCTGGCTCTGACCTCTCAGACTGATTCTGGCTCTGACTTCTCAGACTGATGCTGGCTCTGACTTCTCAGACTGATGCTGGCTCTGACCTCTCATACTAATTCTGGCTCTGATCTCTAATACTGATTCTGGCTCTGACCTCTCAGACTGATTCTGGCTCTGACCTCTCAGACTGATTCTGGCTCTGACCTCTCATACTGATTCTGGCTCTGATCTCTTCTACTGATTCTGGCTCTGACCTCTCATACTGATTCTGGCTCTGACCTCTCAGACTGATTCTGGCTCTGATCTCTCATACTGATTCTGGGTCTGATCTCTCATATTTCTTCTGGCTCTGACCTCTCAGACTGATTCTGGCTCTGACTTTTCAGTCTGATTCCGGCTCTGACCTCTCATACTGATTCTGGCTCTGACCTTTTCAGACTGATTCTGGTTCTGACCTTTCAGTCTGATTCTGGCTCTTACCTCTCATACTGCTTCTGGCTCTGACCTCTCAGACTGATTCTGGCTCTGACCTCTCATACTAATTCTGGCTCTGACCTCTCAGACTGATTCTGGCTCTGACCTCTCAGACTGATTCTGGCTTTGATCTCTCATACTGTTTCTGGCTCTGACCTCTCATACTGATTCTGGCTCTGACTTCTCAGACTGATTCTGGCTCTGACCTCTCATACTAATTCTGGCTCTGACCTCTCATACTGATTCTGGCTCTGACTTCTCAGACTGATTCTGGCTCTGACCTCTCATACTGATTCTGGTTCTGACCTCTCAGACTGAACCTGGCACAGACCTCTCATACTGATTCTGGTTCTGACCTCTCAGACTGATTCTGGCTCTGACCTCTCATACTAATTCTGGCTCTGACCTCTCAGACTGATTCTGGCTCTGACCTCTCAGACTGATTCTGGCTCTGACCCCTCAGACTGAACCTGGCAAAGACCTCTCATACTGATTCTGGCTCTGACCTCTCAGACTAACTCTGGCTCTCACCTCTCAGACTGCTTCTGGCTCTGACCTTTCATATTGCTTCCGGCTCTGACCTCTCAGTCTGATTCCGGCTCTGACCTCTCAGTCTGATTCTGGCTCTGACCTCTCATACTGATTCTGGCTCTCACCTCTCAGACTGATTCTCGCTCTCACCTCTCAGACTGCTTCTGGCTCTGACCTTTCATAATGCTTCTGGCTCTGACCTCTCATACTGATTCTGGCTTTTACCTCTCATACTGATTCTGGCTTTTACCTCTCAGACTGATTTTGGCTCTGACCACTCAGACTAATTCTGGCTCAGACCTCTCATACTGATTCTGGCTCTCACCTCTCAGACTTATTCTGGCTCTGTCCTGTCAGACTGCTTCTGGCTCTGACCTCTCATACTGCTTCTGGCTCTGACCTCTCAGACTGATTCTGGCTCTGAAGTCTCATACTGCTTTTGGCTCTGATCTCTCATACTGATTCTGGCTCTGATGTCTCATACTGCTTCCGGCTCTGACCTCTCAGTCTGATTCTGGCTCTGACATCTCAATCTTATTCTGGCTCTGAAGTCTCATACTGATTTTGGCTCTTACTGCTCCTACTGATTCCGGTTCTGACCTTTTTTATTCTGCTTCTGGCTCTGACCTTTCATAATGCTTCTGGCTCTGACCTCACATACTGATTCTGGCTCTGACCTCTCATACTGATTCTGGCTCTGATCTCTCAGACTGATTCTGGCTCTGACCTCTCATATTGATTCTGGCTCTCACCTCTCATACTGATTCTGGCTCTGACCTGTTATACTGCTTCTTGCTCTGACCTCTCAGACTGATTCTGGCTCTGATCTCATACTGATTCTGGCTCTGACCTCTCAAACTGCTTTTGGCTCTGACCTCACAGACTGATTCTGGCTCTGACCTCTCATACTGATTCTGGTTCTGACCTCTCAGACTGATTCTGGCTCTGACCTCTCATAACAATTCTGGCTCTGATCTCTAATACTGATTCTGGCTCTGACCTCTCCGACTGATTCTGGCTCTGACCTCTCCGACTGATTCTGGCTCTGACCTCTCATACTAATTCTGGCTCTGACCTCTCAGACTGATTCTGGCTCTGACCTCTCAGACTTATTCTGGCTCTGACCTCTCCGACTGATTCTGGCTCTGACCTCTCATACTAATTCTGGCTCTGACCTCTCAGACTGATTCTGGCTCTGACTTCTCAGACTGATGCTGGCTCTGACTTCTCAGACTGATGCTGGCTCTGACCTCTCATACTAATTCTGGCTCTGATCTCTAATACTGATTCTGGCTCTGACCTCTCCGACTGATTCTGGCTCTGACTTCTCCGACTGATTCTGGCTCTGACCTCTCAGACTGATTCTGGCTCTGATCTCATACTGATTCTGGTTCTGACCTCTCAGACTGATTCTGGCTCTGACCTCTCATACCAATTCTGGCTCTGATCTCTAATACTGATTCTGGCTCTGACCTCTCAGACTGATTCTGGCTCTGACCTCACATACTGATTCTGGCTCTGACCTCTCATACTGATTCTGGCTCTGATCTCTCAGACTGATTCTGGCTCTGACCTCTCATATTGATTCTGGCTCTCACCTCTCATACTGATTCTGGCTCTGACCTCACATACTGATTCTGGCTCTGACCTCTCATACTGATTCTGGCTCTGATCTCTCAGACTGATTCTGGCTCTGACCTCTCATATTGATTCTGGCTCTCACCTCTCATACTGATTCTGGCTCTGACCTCTCATACTAATTCTGGCTCTGATCTCTTATACTGATTCTGGCTCTGACCTCTCATACTAATTCTGGCTCTGATCTCTAATACTGATTCTGGCTCTGACCTCTCAGACTGATTCTGGCTCTGACCTCTCAGACTGATTCTGGCTCTGATCTCTCAGACTTATTCTGGCTCTGATCTCTGACTGATTCTGGCTCTGACCTCTCATATTGATCCTGGCTCTCACCTCTCATACTGATTCTGGTTCTGACCTCTCAGACTGATTCTGGCTCTGACCTCTCATACCAATTCTGGCTCTGATCTCTAATACTGATTCTGGCTCTGACCTCTCAGACTGATTCTGGCTCTGACCTCTCCGACTGATTCGGGCTCTGACCTCTCATACTAATTTTGGCTCTGACCTCTCAGACTCATTCTGGCTCTGACCTCTCAGACTTATTCTGGCTCTGACCTCTCATACTGATTCTGGCTCTGACCTCTCATACTGATTCTGGCTCTGACCTCTCATACTAATTCTGGCTCTGATCTCTCCTACTGATTCTGGCTCTGACCTCTCAGACTGATTCTGACTCTGACCTCTCATACTGATTCTGGCTCTGATCTCTCAGACTGATTTTGGCTTTGACCTCTCAGTCTGATTCTGGCTCTGATCTCTCACACTGATTCTGGCTCTGACCTCTCAGACTGATTCTGGCTCTGACCTCACATACTGAATCTGGCTCTGACCTCTCATACTGATTCTGGCTCTGATCTCTCAGACTGATTCTGGCTCTGACCTCTCATATTGATTCTGGCTCTCACCTCTCATACTGATTCTGGCTCTGACCTGTTATATTGCTTCTTGCTCTGACCTCTCAGACTGCTTGTGGCTCTGATCTCATACTGATTTTGGCTCTGACCTCTCAAACTGCTTTTGGCTCTGACCTCACAGACTGATTCTGGTTCTGACCTCTCAGACTGATTCTGGCTCTGACCTCTCATACCAATTCTGGCTCTGATCTCTAATACTGATTCTGGCTCTGACCTCTCAGACTGATTCTGGCTCTGACCTCTCCGACTGATTCGGGCTCTGACCTCTCATACTAATTCTGGCTCTGACCTCTCAGACTGATTCTGGCTCTGACCTCTCAGACTTATTCTGGCTCTGACCTCTCATACTGATTCTGGCTCTGACCTCTCATACTGATTCTGGCTCTGACCTCTCATACTAATTCTGGCTCTGATCTCTCCTACTGATTCTGGCTCTGACCTCTCAGACTGATTCTGGCTCTGACCTCTCATACTGATTCTAGCTCTGATCTCTCAGACTGATTCTGGCTTTGACCTCTCAGTCTGATTCTGGCTCTGATCTCTCACACTGATTCTGGCTCTGACCTCTCAAACTGATTCTGGCTCTGACCTCACATACTGATTCTGGCTCTGACCTCTCATACTGATTCTGGCTCTGATCTCTCAGACTGATTCTGGCTCTGACCTCTCATATTGATTCTGGCTCTCACCTCTCATACTGATTCTGGCTCTGACCTGTTATACTGCTTCTTGCTCTGACCTCTCAGACTGCTTGTGTCTCTGATCTCATACTGATTCTGGCTCTGACCTCTCAAACTGCTTTTGGCTCTGACCTCTCAGACTGATTCTGGCTCTGACCTCTCATACTGATTCTGGTTCTGACCTCTCAGACTGATTCTGGCTCTGACCTCTCATACCAATTCTGGCTCTGATCTCTAATACTGATTCTGGCTCTGACCTCTCAGACTGATTCTGTCTCTGACCTCTCCGACTGATTCGGGCTCTGACCTCTCATACTAATTCTGGCTCTGACCTCTCAGACTGATTCTGGCTCTGACCTCACATACTGATTCTGGCTCTGACCTCTCATACTGATTCTGGCTCTGATCTCTCAGACTGATTCTGGCTCTGACCTCTCATATTGATTCGGGCTCTCACCTCTCATACTGATTCTGGCTCTGACCTCTCATACTAATTCTGGCTCTGATCTCTAATACTGATTCTGGCTCTGACCTCTCATACTAATTCTGGCTCTGATCTCTAATACTGATTCTGGCTCTGACCTCTCAGACTGATTCTGGCTCTGACCTCTCAGACTGATTCTGGCTCTGATCTCTCATACTGATTCTGGCTCTGACCTCTCATACTAATTCTGGCTCTGATCTCTAATACTGATTCTGGCTCTGACCTCTCAGACTGATTCTGGCTGTGACCTCTCATATTGATTCTGGTTCTCACCTCTCATACTGATTCTGGCTCTGACCTCTCATACTAATTCTGGCTTTGATCTCTAATACTGATTCTGGCTCTGATCTCTCAGACTGATTCTGGCTCTGACCTCTCAGACTGATTCTGGCTCTGACCTCACATACTGATTCTGGCTCTGACCTCTCATACTGATTCTGGCTCTGATCTCTCAGACTGATTCTGGCTCTGACTTCTCATATTAATTCTGGCTCTCACCTCTCACACTGATTCTGGCTCTGACCTCTCAGACTGATTCTGGCTCTGACCTCACATACTGATTCTGGCTCTGACCTCTCATACTGATTCTGGCTCTGATCTCTCAGACTGATTCTGGCTCTGACCTCTCATATTGATTCTGGCTCTCACCTCTCATACTGATTCTGGCTCTGACCTGTTATACTGCTTCTTGCTCTGACCTCTCAGACTGCTTGTGGCTCTGATCTCATACTGATTCTGGCTCTGACCTCTCAAACTGCTTTTGGCTCTGACCTCACAGACTGATTCTGGCTCTGACCTCTCATACTGATTCTGGTTCTGACCTCTCAGACTGATTCTGGCTCTGACCTCTCATACCAATTCTGGCTCTGACCTCTCAGACTGATTCTGGCTCAGACCTCTCCGACTGATTCGGGCTCTGACCTCTCATACTAATTCTGGATCTGACCTCTCAGACTGATTCTGGCTCTGACCTCTCAGACTTATTCTGGCTCTGACCTCTCCGACTGATTCTGGCTCTGACCTCTCATACTAATTCTGGCTCTGACCTCTCAGACTGATTCTGGCTCTGACTTCTCAGACTGATGCTGGCTCTGATCTCTCATACTAATTCTGGCTCTGATCTCTCGTACTAATTCTGGCTATGACCTCTCAGACTGATTCTGGCTCTGACCTCTCAGACCGATTCTGGCTCTGACCTCTCAGACTGATTCTGGCTCTGACCTCTCAGACTGATTCTGGCTCTGATCTCTCAGACTGATTCTGGCTCTGAGCTCTCATACTGATTCTGGCTCTGACCTCTCATACTGATTCTGGCTCTGACCTCTCATACTGATTCTGGCTCTGACCTCTCATACTAATTCTGGCTCTGATCTCTAATACTGATTCTGGCTCTGACCTCTCAGACTGATTCTGGCTCTGACTTCTCAGACTGATTCTGGCTCTGACCTTTCAGACTGATTCTGGCTCTGATCTATTAGACTATTTCTAATTCTGACCTCTCAGACTGATTCTAGCTCTGAACTCTCAGACTAATTCTGGCTCTGACCTCTCAGACTGATTCTGGCTCTGACCTCACATAGTGATTCTGGCTCTGACCTCTCATACTGATTCTGGCTCTGATCTCTCAGACTGATTCTGGCTCTGACCTCTCATACTGATTCTTGCTCTGACTTCTCAGACTGATTCTGGCTCTGATCTATCAGACTGATTCTGGCTCTGACCTCTCATACCAATTCTGGCTCTGATCTCTAATACTGATTCTGGCTCTGACCTCTCAGACTGATTCTGGCTCTGACCTCTCAGACTGATTCTGGCTCTGACCTCTCAGACTGATTCTGGCTCTGACCTCTCAGACTTATTCTGGCTCTGACCTCTCCGACTGATTCTGGCTCTGACCTCTCATACTAATTCTGGCTCTGACCTCTCAGACTGATTCTGGCTCTGACCTCTCATACCAATTCTGGCTCTGATCTCTAATACTGATTCTGGCTCTGATCTCTCAGACTGATTCTGGCTCTGACCTCTCATACCAATTCTGGCTCTGATCTCTCATACTGATTCTTGCTCTGACTTCTCAGACTGATTCTGGCTCTGATCTATCAGACTGATTCTGGCTCTGACCTCTCATACCAATTCTGGCTCTGATCTCTAATACTGATTCTGGCTCTGACCTCTCAGACTGATTCTGGCTCTGACCTCTCAGACTGATTCTGGCTCTGACCTCTCAGACTGATTCTGGCTCTGACCTCTCAGACTTATTCTGGCTCTGACCTCTCCGACTGATTCTGGCTCTGACCTCTCATACTAATTCTGGCTCTGACCTCTCAGACTGATTCTGGCTCTGACTTCTCAGACTGATGCTGGCTCTGACCTCTCATACTAATTCTGGCTCTGATCTCTAATACTGATTCTGGCTCTGACCTCTCCGACTGATTCTGGCTCTGACCTCTCCGACTGATTCTGGCTCTGACCTCTCAGACTGATTCTGGCTCTGATCTCTCAGACTGATTCTGGCTCTGATCTTTCAGACTGATTCTGGCTCTGACCTCTCATACTGATTCTGGCTCTGACCTCTCATACTGATTCTGGCTCTGACCTCTCATACTAATTCTGGTTCTGATCTCTAATACTGATTCTGGCTCTGACCTCTCAGACTGATTCTGGCTCGGACTTCTCAGACTGATTCTGGCTCTGACCTTTCAGACTAATTCTGGCTCTGATCTATCAGACTGATTCTAGCTCTGACCTCTCAGACTGATTCTGGCTCTAACCTCTCAGACTGATTCTGGCTCTGATCTTTCATTCTGATTCTGGCTCTGACCTCTCCTACTGATTCTGGCTCTGACCTCTCAGACTGATTCTGACTCTGACCTCACATACTGATTCTGGCTCTGACCTCTCATACTGATTCTGGCTTTGACCTCTCAGACTGATTCTGGCTTTGACCTCTCAGACTGATTCTGGCTCTGATCTCTCAGACTGATTCTGGCTCTGACCTCTCAGACTGATTCTAGCTCTGACCTCACATACTGATTCTGGCTCTGACCTCTCATTCTGATTCTGGCTCTGATCTCTCAGACTGATTCCGGCTCTGACCTCTCATATTGATACTGGCTCTAACCTCTCATACTGATTCTGGCTCTGACCTGTTATACTGCTTCTTGCTCTGACCTCTCAGACTGCTTGTGGCTCTGATCTCATACTGATTCTGGCTCTGATCTCTCAAACTGCTTTTGGCTCTGACCTCTCAGACTGATTCTGGCTCTGACCTCTCATACTGATTCTGGCTCTGACCTCTCAGACTGATTCTGGCTCTGACCTCTCAGACTTATTCTGGCTCTGACCTCTCAGACTGATTCTGGCTCTGATCTCTCATACTAATTCTGGCTCTGATCTCTCGAACTAATTCTGGCTCTGATCTCTAATACTGATTCTGGCTCTGACCTCTCATACTAATTCTGGCTCTGATCTCTAATACTGATTCTGGCTCTGACCTCTCAGACTGATTCTGGCTCTGACCTCTCAGACTGATTCTGGCTCTGATCTCTCAGACTGATTCTGGCTCTGACCTCTCATACTGATTCTGGCTCTGACCTCTCATACTGATTCTGGCTCTGACCTCTCATACTAATTCTGGCTCTGATCTCTAATACTGATTCTGGCTCTGACCTCTCAGACTGATTCTGGCTCTGACCTCTCATATTGATTCTGGCTCTCACCTCTCATACTGATTCTGGCTCTGACCTCTCATACTAATTCTGGCTCTGATCTCTAATACTGATTCTGGCTCTGATCTCTCAGACTGATTCTGGCTCTGACCTCTCAGACTGATTCTGGCTCTGACCTCACATACTGATTCTGGCTCTGACCTCTCATACTGATTCTGGCTCTGATCTCTCAGACTAATTCTGGCTCTGACCTCTCATATTGATTCTGGCTCTCACCTCTCATACTGATTCTGGCTCTGACCTGTTATACTGCTTCTTGCTCTGACCTCTCAGACTGCTTGTGGCTCTGATCTCATACTGATTCTGGCTCTGACCTCTCAAACTGCTTTTGGCTCTGACCTCACAGACTGATTCTGGCTCTGACCTCTCATACTGATTCTGGTTCTGACCTCTCAGACTGATTCTGGCTCTGACCTCTCATACCAATTCTGGCTCTGATCTCTAATACTGATTCTGGCTCTGACCTCTCAGACTTATTCTGGCTCTGACCTCTCTGACTGATTCGGGCTCTGACCTCTCATACTGATTCTGGCTCTGACCTCTCAGACTGATTCTGGCTCTGACCTCTCAGACTTATTCTGGCTCTGACCTCTCATACTGATTCTGGCTCTGACCTCTCATACTGAGTCTGGCTCTGACCTCTCATACTAATTCTGGCTCTGATCTCTCCTACTGATTCTGGCTCTGACCTCTCAGACTGATTCTGACTCTGACCTCACATACTGATTCTGGCTCTGACCTCTCATACTGATTCTGGCTCTGATCTCTCAGACTGATTATGGCTTTGACCTCTCAGTCTGATTCTGGCTCTGATCTCTCACACTGATTCTGGCTCAGACCTCTCAGACTGATTCTGGCTCTGATCTCTCATACTAATTCTGGCTCTGATCTCTCGTACTAATTCTGGCTATGACCTCTCAGACTGATTCTGGCTCTGACCTCTCAGACTGATTCTGGCTCTGACCTCTCAGACTGATTCTGGCTCTGACCTTTCAGACTGATTCTGGCTCTGATCTATCAGACTGATTCTGGCTCTGACCTCTCAGACTGATTCTGGCTCTGACCTCTCGGACTAATTCTGGCTATGATCTCTCATTCTGATTCTGGCTCTGACCTCTTATACTGATTCTGGTTCTGACCTCTCAGACTGATTCTGGCTCTGACCTCTCATACTAATTCTGGCTCTGACCTCTCAGACTGATTCTGGCTCTGACCTCTCAGACTTATTCTGGCTCTGACCTCTGCCAATGATTCTGGCTCTGACCTCTCATACTAATTCTGGCTCCGACCTCTCAGACTGATTCTGGCTCTGACTTCTCAGACTGATGCTGGCTCTGACCTCTCATACTAATTCTGGCTCTGATCTCTAATACTGATTCTGGCTCTGACCTCTCCGACTGATTCTGGCTCTGACCTCTCAGACTGATTTTGGCTCTGATCTCTCATACTAATTCTGGCTCTGATCTCTCGTACTAATTCTGGCTATGACCTCTCAGACTGATTCTGGCTCTGACCTCTCAGACTGATTCTGGCTCTGACCTCTCAGACTGATTCTGGCTCTGATCTCTCATTCTGATTCTGGCTCTGACCTCTCCTACTGATTCTGGCTCTGACCTCTCAGACTGATTCTTGCTCTGACTTCTCAGACTGATTCTGGCTCTGACCTCTCAGACTGATTCTGGCTCTGATCTATCAGACTGATTCTGGCTCTGACCTCTCAGACTGATTCTGGCTCTGACCTCTCAGACTGATTCTGGCTTTGACCTCTCAGACTGATTCTGGCTCTGACCTCTCATACCAATTCTGGCTCTGATCTCTAATACTGATTCTGGCTCTGATCTCTCAGACTGATTCTGGCTCTGACCTCTCATACCAATTCTGGCTCTGATCTCTAATACTGATTCTGGCTCTGATCTCTCAGACTGATTCTGGCTCTGACCTCTCATACTAATTCTGGCTCTGATCTCTAATACTGATTCTGGCTCTGACCTCTCAGACTGATTCTGGCTCTGTCCTCTCAGACTGATTCTGGCTCTGACCTCTCATACTGATTCTGGCTCTGATCTCTCATTCTGATTCTGGCTCTGACCTCTCAGACTGATTCTGGCTCTGACCTCTCAGACTGATTCTGGCTCTGATCTCTCAGACTGATTCTGGCTCTGACCTCTCATACTGATTCTGGCTCTGACCTCTCATACTGATTCTGGCTCTGACCTCTCATACTAATTCTGGCTCTGATCTCTAATACTGATTCTGGCTCTGACCTATCAGACTGATTCTGGCTCTGACCTCTCCGACTGATTCGGGCTCTGACCTCTCATACTGATTCTGGCTCTGACCTCTCAGACTTATTCTGGGTCTGACCTCTCCGACTGATTTTGGCTCTGACCTCTCATACTAATTCTGGCTCTGACCTCTCAGACTGATTCTGGCTCTGATCTCTCATACTAATTCTGGCTCTGATCTCTCGTACTAATTCTGGCTATGACCTCTCATACTGATTCTGGCTCTGACCTCTCATACTAATTCTGGCTCTGATCTCTAATACTGATTCTGGCTCTGACCTATCAGACTGATTCTGGCTCTGACCTCTCCGACTGATTCGGGCTCTGACCTCTCATACTGATTCTGGCTCTGACCTCTCAGACTTATTCTGGGTCTGACCTCTCCGTCTGATTCTGGCTCTGACTTCTCAGACTGATGCTCGCTCTGACCTCTCATACTAATTCTGGCTCTGATCTCTAATACTGATTCTGGCTCTGACCTCTCCGACTGATTCTGGCTCTGACTTCTCCGACTGATTCTGGCTCTGACCTCTCAGACTGATTCTGGCTCTGACCTCTCAGACTGATTCTGGCTCTGATCTCTCATACTAATTCTGGCTCTGATCTCTCGTACTAATTCTGGCTATGACCTCTCAGACTGATTCTGGCTCTGACCTCTCAGACTGATTCTGGCTCTGACCTCTCAGACTGATTCTGGCTCTGATCTCTCAGACTGATTCTGGCTCTGAGCTCTCATACTGATTCTGGCTCTGACCTCTCATACTGATTCTGGCTCTGACCTCTCATACTAATTCTGGCTCTGACCTCTCAGACTGATTCTGGCTCTGACCTCTCAGACTGATTCTGGCTCTGACCTCTCCTACTGATTCTGGCTCTGACCTCTCCTACTGATTCTGGCTCTGAACTCTCAGACTGATTCTGGCTCTGACCTCTCAGACTGATTCTGGCTCTGACCTCTCATACTAATTCTGGCTCTGACCTCTCAGACTGATTCTGGCTCTGACCTCTCAGACTGATTCTGGCTCTGATCTATCAGACTGTTTCTGGCTCTGACCTCTCAGACTGATTCTGGCTCTGACCTCTCAGACTGATTCTGGCTCTGACCTCTCAGACTGATTCTGGCTCTGACCTTTCAGACTGATTCTGGCTCTGACCTCTCCGACTGATTCGGGCTCTGACCTCTCATACTGATTCTGGCTCTGACCTCTCAGACTTATTCTGGGTCTGACCTCTCCGACTGATTTTGGCTCTGACCTCTCATACTAATTCTGGCTCTGACCTCTCAGACTGATTCTGGCTCTGACTTCTCAGACTGATGCTCGCTCTGACCTCTCATACTAATTCTGGCTCTGATCTCTAATACTGATTCTGGCTCTGACCTCTCCGACTGATTCTGGCTCTGACTTCTCCGACTGATTCTGGCTCTGACCTCTCAGACTGATTCTGGCTCTGACCTCTCAGACTGATTCTGGCTCTGATCTCTCGTACTAATTCTGGCTCTGATCTCTCGTACTAATTCTGGCTATGACCTCTCAGACTGATTCTGGCTCTGACCTCTCAGACTGATTCTGGCTCTGATCTCTCAGACTGATTCTGGCTCTGAGCTCTCATACTGATTCTGGCTCTGACCTCTCATACTGATTCTGGCTCTGACCTCTCATACTAATTCTGGCTCTGACCTCTCAGACTGATTCTGGCTCTGACCTCTCAGACTGATTCTGGCTCTGACCTCTCCTACTGATTCTGGCTCTGACCTCTCCTACTGATTCTGGCTCTGACCTCTCAGACTGATTCTTGCTCTGACTTCTCAGACTGATTCTGGCTCTGACCTCTCAGACTGATTCTGGCTCTGATCTATCAGACTGATTCTGGCTCTGACCTCTCAGACTGATTCTGGCTCTGACCTCTCAGACTGATTCTGGCTCTGACCTCTCAGACTGATTCTGGCTCTGACCTCTCCTACTGATTCTGGCTCTGACCTCTCCTACTGATTCTGGCTCTGACCTCTCAGACTGATTCTTGCTCTGACTTCTCAGACTGATTCTGGCTCTGACCTCTCCTACTGATTCTGGCTCTGACCTCTCAGACTGATTCTTGCTCTGACTTCTCAGACTGATTCTGGCTCTGACCTCTCAGACTGATTCTGGCTCTGATCTATCAGACTGATTCTGGCTCTGACCTCTCAGACTGATTCTGGCTCTGATCTCTCAGACTGATTCTGGCTCTGACCTCTCATACTAATTCTGGCTCTGATCTCTAATACTGATTCTGGCTCTGACCTCTCAGACTGATTCTGGCTCTGTCCTCTCAGACTGATTCTGGCTCTGACCTCTCAGACTGATTCTGGCTCTGATCTCTCATTCTGATTCTGGCTCTGACCTCTCAGACTGATTCTGGCTCTGACCTCTCAGACTGATTCTGGCTCTGATCTCTCAGACAGATTCTGGCTCTGACCTCTCATACTGATTCTGGCTCTGACCTCTCATACTGTTTCTGGCTCTGACCTCTCATACTAATTCTGGCTCTGATCTCTAATACTGATTCTGGCTCTGACCTATCAGACTGATTCTGGCTCTGACCTCTCATATTGATTCTGGCTCTCACCTCTCATACTGATTCTGGCTCTGACCTGTTATACTGCTTCTTGCTCTGACCTCTCAGACTGCTTGTGGCTCTGATCTCATACTGATTCTGGCTCTGACCTCTCAAACTGCTTTTGGCTCTGACCTCACAGACTGATTCTGGCTCTGACCTCTCATACTGATTCTGTTTCTGACCTCTCAGACTGATTCTGGCTCTGACCTCTCATACCAATTCTGGCTCTGATCTCTAATACTGATTCTGGCTCTGACCTCTCAGACTGATTCTTGCTCTGACTTCTCAGACTGATTCTGGCTCTGACCTCTCAGACTGATTCTGGCTCTGATCTATCAGACTGATTCTGGCTCTGACCTCTCAGACTGATTCTGGCTCTGACCTCTCAGACTGATTCTGGCTTTGACCTCTCAGACTGATTCTGGCTCTGACCTCTCATACCAATTCTGGCTCTGATCTCTAATACTGATTCTGGCTCTGATCTCTCAGACTGATTCTGGCTCTGACCTCTCATACCAATTCTGGCTCTGATCTCTAATACTGATTCTGGCTCTGATCTCTCAGACTGATTCTGGCTCTGACCTCTCATACTAATTCTGGCTCTGATCTCTAATACTGATTCAGGCTCTGACCTCTCAGACTGATTCTGGCTCTGTCCTCTCAGACTGATTCTGGCTCTGACCTCTCAGACTGATTCTGGCTCTGATCTCTCATTCTGATTCTGGCTCTGACCTCTCAGACTGATTCTGGCTCTGACCTCTCAGACTGATTCTGGCTCTGATCTCTCAGACTGATTCTGGCTCTGACCTCTCATACTGATTCTGGCTCTGACCTCTCATACTGATTCTGGCTCTGACCTCTCATACTAATTCTGGCTCTGATCTCTAATACTGATTCTGGCTCTGACCTATCAGACTGATTCTGGCTCTGACCTCTCATATTGATTCTGGCTCTCACCTCTCATACTGATTCTGGCTCTGACCTGTTATACTGCTTCTTGCTCTGACCTCTCAGACTGCTTGTGGCTCTGATCTCATACTGATTCTGGCTCTGACCTCTCAAACTGCTTTTGGCTCTGACCTCACAGACTGATGCTCGCTCTGACCTCTCATACTAATTCTGGCTCTGATCTCTAATACTGATTCTGGCTCTGACCTCTCCGACTGATTCTGGCTCTGACTTCTCCGACTGATTCTGGCTCTGACCTCTCAGACTGATTCTGGCTCTGACCTCTCAGACTGATTCTGGCTCTGATCTCTCATACTAATTCTGGCTCTGATCTCTCGTACTAATTCTGGCTATGACCTCTCAGACTGATTCTGGCTCTGACCTCTCAGACTGATTCTGGCTCTGACCTCTCAGACTGATTCTGGCTCTGATCTCTCAGACTGATTCTGGCTCTGAGCTCTCATACTGATTCTGGCTCTGACCTCTCATACTGATTCTGGCTCTGACCTCTCATACTAATTCTGGGTCTGATCTCTAATACTGATTCTGGCTCTGACCTCTCAGACTGATTCTGGCTCTGACATCTCAGACTGATTCTGGCTCTGACCTTTCAGACTGATTCTGGCTCTGATCTATTAGACTATTTCTGGCTCTGACCTCTCAGACTGATTCTGGCTCTGAACTCTCAGACTAATTCTGGCTATGATCTCTTATTCTGATTCTGGCTCTGACCTCTCATACTGATTCTGGCTCTGACCTCTCAGACTGATTCTGGCTCTAACCTCACATAGTGATTCTGGCTCTGACCTCTCATACTGATTCTGGCTCTGATCTCTCAGACTGATTCTGGCTCTGACCTCTCATATTGATTCTGGCTCTCACCTCTCATACTGATTCTGGCTCTGACCTCTCAAACTGCTTTTGGCTCTGACCTCTCAGACTGATTCTGGCTCTGACCTCTCATACCAATTCTGACTCTGATCTCTAATATTGATTCTGGCTCTGACCTCTCAGACTGATTCTGGCTCTGACCTCTCAGACTGATTCTGGCTCTGACCTCTCCGACTGATTCTGGCTCTGACCTCTCATACTGATTCTTGCTCTGACTTCTCAGACTGATTCTGGCTCTGATCTATTAGACTGATTCTGGCTCTGACCTCTCAGACTGATTCTGGCTCTGACCTCTCGGACTAATTCTGGCTATGATCTCTCATTCTGATTCTGGCTCTGACCTCTCATACTGATTCTGGCTCTGACCTCTCATACTGATTCTGGTTCTGACCTCTCATACTGATTCTGGTTCTGACCTCTCAGACTGATTCTGGCTCTGACCTCTCATACCGATTCTGGCTCTGACCTCTCAGACTGATTCTGGCTCTGACCTCTCAGACTGATTCTGGCTCTGACCTCTCAGACTGATTCTGGCTCTGACCTCTCAGACTGATTCTGGCTCTGACCTCTCCGACTGATTCGGCCTCTGACCTCTCATACTAATTCTGGCTCTGACCTCTCAGACTGATTCTGGCTCTGACCTCTCAGACTTATTCTGGCTCTGACCTCTCCGACTGATTCTGGCTCTGACCTCTCATACTAATTCTGGCTCTGACCTCTCAGACTGATTCTGGCTCTGACTTCTCAGACTGATGCTGGCTCTGACCTCTCAGACTGATTCTGGCTCTGACCTCTCAGACTGATTCTGGCTCTGACCTCTCCGACTGATTCTGGCTCTGACCTCTCATACTGATTCTTGCTCTGACTTCTCAGACTGATTCTGGCTCTGATCTATTAGACTGATTCTGGCTCTGACCTCTCAGACTGATTCTGGCTCTGACCTCTCGGACTAATTCTGGCTATGATCTCTCATTCTGATTCTGGCTCTGACCTCTCATACTGATTCTGGCTCTGACCTCTCATACTGATTCTGGTTCTGACCTCTCAGACTGATTCTGGCTCTGACCTCTCATACCGATTCTGGCTCTGACCTCTCAGACTGATTCTGGCTCTGACCTCTCATACTGATTCTGGCTCTGACCTCTCAGACTGATTCTGGCTCTGACCTCTCCGACTGATTCGGCCTCTGACCTCTCATACTAATTCTGGCTCTGTCCTCTCAGACTGATTCTGGCTCTGACCTCTCAGACTTATTCTGGCTCTGACCTCTCCAACTGATTCTGGCTCTGACCTCTCATACTAATTCTGGCTCTGACCTCTCAGACTGATTCTGGCTCTGACTTCTCAGACTGATGCTGGCTCTGACCTCTCATACTAATTCTGGCTCTGATCTCTAATACTGATTCTGGCTCTGACCTCTCCGACTGATTCTGGCTCTGACTTCTCCGACTGATTCTGGCTCTGACCTCTCAGACTGATTCTGGCTCTGACCTCTCAGACTGATTCTGGCTCTGATCTCTCATACTAATTCTGGCTCTGATCTCTCGTACTAATTCTGGCTATGACCTCTCAGACTGATTCTGGCTCTGACCTCTCAGACTGATTCTGGCTCTGATCTATCAGACTGATTCTGGCTCTGATCTATCAGACTGATTCTGGCTCTGACCTCTCAGACTGATTCTAGCTCTGACCTCTCAGACTGATTCTGGCTTTGACCTCTCAGACTGATTCTGGCTCTGACCTCTCATACCAATTCTGGCTCTGATCTCTAATACTGATTCTGGCTCTGACCTCTCAGACTGATTCTGGCTCTGACCTCTCCGACTGATTCGGGCTCTGATCTCTCATACTAATTCTGGCTCTGACCTCTCAGACTTTTTCTGGCTCTGAACGCTCCGACTGATTCTGGCTCTGACCTCTCATACTAATTCTGGCACTGACCTCTCATACTAATTCTGGCTCTGACCTCTCATACTAATTCTGGCTCTGATCTCTATTACTGATTCTGGCTCTGACCTCTCCGACTGATTCTGTCTCTGACCTCTCAGACTGATTCTGGCTCTGATCTCTCAGACTGATTCTGGCTCTGACCTCTCATACTAATTCTGGCTCTGATCTCTAATACTGATTCTGGCTCTGACCTCTCATACTGATTCTGGCTCTGACCTCTCATACTGATTCTGGCTCTGACCTCTCATACTGATTCTGGCTCTGACCTCTCCGACTGATTCGGGCTCTGATCTCTCATACTAATTCTGGCTCTGACCTCTCAGACTTTTTCTGGCTCTGAACGCTCCGACTGATTCTGGCTCTGACCTCTCATACTAATTCTGGCACTGACCTCTCATACTAATTCTGGCTCTGATCTCTAATACTGATTCTGGCTCTGATCTCTCAGACTGATTCTGGCTCTGACCTCTCATACTGATTCTGGCTCTGACCTCTCATACTAATTCTGGCTCTGACCTCTCAGACTGATTCTGGCTCTGACTTCTCCGACTGATTCTGGCTCTGACCTCTCATACTGATTCTGGCTCTGACCTCTCATACTAATTCTGGCTCTGATCTCTAATACTGATTCTGGCTCTGACCTCTCAGACTGATTCTGGCTCTGACCTCTCATATTGATTCTGGCTCTGACCTCTCAGACTTATTCTGGCTCTGACCTCTCCGACTGATTTTGGCTCTGACCTCTCATACTAATTCTGGCTCTGACCTCTCAGACTGATTCTGGCTCTGACTTCTCAGACTGATGCTGGCTCTGAGCTCTCATACTAATTCTGGCTCTGATCTCTAATACTTATTCTGGCTCTGACCTCTCCGACTGATTCTGGCTCTGACTTCTCCGACTGATTCTGGCTCTGACCTCTCAGACTGATTCTGGCTCTGACCTCTCAGACTGATTCTGGCTCTGATCTCTCATACTAATTCTGGCTCTGATCTCTCGTACTAATTCTGGCTATGACCTCTCAGACTGATTCTGGCTCTGACCTCTCATACTAATTCTGGCTCTGATCTCTATTACTGATTCTGGCTCTGACCTCTCAGACTGATTCTGGCTCTGACCTCTCATACTGATTCTGGCTCTGACCTCTCATACTAATTCTGGCTCTGATCTCTATTACTGATTCTGGCTCTGACCTCTCAGACTGATTCTGGCTCTGACATCTCAGACTGATTCTGGCTCTGACCTTTCAGACTGATTCTGGCTCTGATCTATTAGAATATTTCTGGCTCTGACCTCTCAGACTGATTCTGGCTCTGAACTCTCAGACTATTTCTGGCTATGATCTCTCATTCTGATTCTGGCTCTGACCTCTCATACTGATTCTGGCTCTGACCTCTCAGACTGATTCTGGCTCTGACCTCACATAGTGATTCTGGCTCTGACCTCTCAGACTGATTCTGGCTCTGATCTCTCAGACTAATTCTGGCTCTGACCTCTCATATTGATTCTGGCTCTCACCTCTCATACTGATTCTGGCTCTGTCCTCTCAAACTGCTTTTGGCTCTGACCTCTCAGACTGATTCTGGCTCTGACCTCTCATACCAATTCTGACTCTGATCTCTAATATTGATTCTGGCTCTGACCTCTCAGACTGATTCTGGCTCTGACCTCTCCGACTGATTCTGGCTCTGACCTCTCATACTGATTCTTGCTCTGACTTCTCAGACTGATTCTGGCTCTGATCTATTAGACTGATTCTGGCTCTGACTTCTCAGACTGATGCTGGCTCTGACCTCTCATACTAATTCTGGCTCTGATCTCTAATACTGATTCTGGCTCTGACCTCTCCGACCGATTCTGGCTCTGACTTCTCAGACTGATTCTGGCTCTGACCTCTCAGACTGATTCTTGCTCTGATCTCTCAGACTGATTCTGGCTCTGACCTCTCAGACTGATTCTAGCTCTGACCTCTCATACTGATTCTGGCTCTGACCTCTCATAATAATTCTGGCTCTGATCTCTAATACTGATTCTGGCTCTGACCTTTCAGACTGATTCTGGCTCTGATCTATTAGACTATTTCTGGCTCTGACCTCTCAGACAGATTCTGGCTCTGACCTCTCAGACTGATTCTGGCTCTGACCTCACATAGTGATTCTGGCTCTGACCTCTCATACTGATTCTGGCTCTGATCTCTCTGACTGATTCTGGCTCTGACCTCTCATACCAATTCTGACTCTGATCTCTAATCTTGATTCTGGCTCTGACCTCTCAGACTGATTCTGGCTCTGACCTCTCAGACTGATTCTGGCTCTGACCTCTCCGACTGATTCTGGCTCTGACCTCTCATACTGATTCTTGCTCTGACTTCTCAGACTGATTCTGGCTCTGATCTATCAGACTGATTCTGGCTCTGACCTCTCATACCAATTCTGGCTCTGATCTCTAATACTGATTCTGGCTCTGACCTCTGACTGATTCTGGCTCTGACCTCTAAGACTGATTCTGTCTCTGACCTCTCATACTGATTCTGGTTCTGACCTCTCAGACTGATACTGGCTCTGACCTCTCATACCGAATCTGGCTCTGATCTCTAATACTGATTCTGGCTCTGACCTCTCAGACTGATTCTGGCTCTGACCTCTCCGACTGATTCGGCCTCTGACCTCTCATACTAATTCTGGCTCTGACCTCTCAGACTGATTCTGGCTCTGACCTCTCCGACTGATTCTGGCTCTGACCTCTCATACTAATTCTGGCTCTGACCTCTCAGACTGATTCTGGCTCTGACTTCTCAGACTGATGCTGGCTCTGACCTCTCATACTAATTCTGGCTCTGATCTCTAATACTGATTCTGGCTCTGACCTCTCCGACTGATTCTGGCTCTGACCTCTCCGACTGATTCTGGCTCTGACCTCTCAGACTGATTCTGGCTCTGATCTCTCAGACTGATTCTGGCTCTGATCTCTCAGACTGATTCTGGCTCTGACCTCTCATACTGATTCTAGCTCTGACCTCTCATACTGATTCTGGCTCTGACCTCTCATACTAATTCTGGTTCTGATCTCTAATACTGATTCTGGCTCTGACCTCTCAGACTGATTCTGGCTCTGACCTTTCAGACTGATTCTGGCTCTGATCTATCAGACTGATTCTGGCTCTGACCTCTCAGACTGATTCTGGCTCTGACCTCTCAGACTAATTCTGGCTCTGATCTCTCATTCTGATTCTGGCTCTGACCTCTCCTACTGATTCTGGCTCTGACCTCTCAGACTGATTCTGACTCTGACCTCACATACTGATTCTGGCTCTGACCTCTCATACTGATTCTGGCTCTGATCTCTCAGACTGATTCTGGCTTTGACCTCTCAGACTGATTCTGGCTCTGACCTCTCAGACTGATTCTGGCTCTGACCTCACATACTGATTCTGGCTCTGACCTTTCATACTGATTCTGGCTCTGATCTCTTATATTGATACTGGCTCTAACCTCTCATACTGATTCTGGCTCTGACCTGTTATACTGCTTCTTGCTCTGACCTCTCAGACTGCTTGTGGCTCTGATCTCATACTGATTCTGGCTCTGACCTCTCAAACTGCTTTTGGCTCTGACCTCTCAGACTGATTCTGGCTCTGACCTCTCATACTGATTCTGGTTCTGACCTCTCAGACTGATTCTGGCTCTGACCTCTCATACCAATTCTGGCTCTGATCTCTAATACTGATTCTGGCTCTGACCTCTCAGACTGATTCTGGCTCTGACCTCTCCAACTGATTTGGGCTCTGACCTCTCATACTAATTCTGGCTCTGACTTCTCAGACTGATGCTGGCTCTGACCTCTCATACTAGTTCTGGCTCTGATCTCTAATACTGATTCTGGCTCTGACCTCTCCGACTGATTCTGGCTCTGACTTCTCCGACTGATTCTGGCTCTGACCTCTCAGACTGATTCTGGCTCTGACCTCTCAGACTGATTCTGGCTCTGATCTCTCATACTAATTCTGGCTCTGATCTCTCGTACTAATTCTGGCTATGACCTCTCAGACTGATTCTGGCTCTGACCTTTAAGACTGATTCTGGCTCTGACTTCTCAGACTGATTCTGGCTCTGACCTCTCATACTAATTCTGGCTCTGACCTCTCAGACTGATTCTGGCTCTGACCTCTCAGACTTATTCTGGCTCTGACCTCTCCGACTGATTCTGGCTCTGACCTCTCAGACTGATTCCGGCTCTGACTTCTCAGACTGATGCTAGCTCTGACCTCTCATACTAATTCTGGCTCTGATCTCTAATACTGATTCTGGCTCTGACCTCTCCGACTGATTCTGGCTCTGACTTCTCAGACTGATTCTGGCTCTGACCTCTCAGACTGATTCTGGCTCTGATCTATTAGACTATTTCTGGCTCTGACCTCTCAGACTGATTCTGGCTCTGACCTCTCAGACTGATTCTGGCTCTGACCTCACATAGTGATTCTGGCTCTGACCTCTCATACTGATTCTGGCTCTGATCTCTCAGACTGATTCTGGCTCTGATCTCTCAGACTGATTCTGGCTCTGACCTCTCATACCAATTCTGACTCTGATCTCTAATATTGATTCTGGCTCTGACCTCTCAGACTGATTCTGGCTCTGACCTCTCAGACTGATTCTGGCTCTGACCTCTCCGACTGATTCTGGCTCTGACCTCTCATACTGATTCTTGCTCTGACTTCTCAGACTGATTCTGGCTCTGATCTATCAGACTGATTCTGGCTCTGACCTCTCATACCAATTCTGGCTCTGATCTCTAATACTGATTCTGGCTCTGACCTCTGACTGATTCTGGCTCTGACCTCTAAGACTGATTCTGTCTCTGACCTCTCATACTGATTCTGGTTCTGACCTCTCAGACTGATACTGGCTCTGACCTCTCATACCAATTCTGGCTCTGATCTCTAATACTGATTCTGGCTCTGACCTCTCATACTAATTCTGGCTCTGATCTCTAATACTGATTCTGGCTCTGACCTCTCCGACTGATTCTGGCTCTGACTTCTCAGACTGATTCTGGCTCTGACCTCTCAGACTGATTCTGGCTCTGATCTATTAGACTATTTCTGGCTCTGACCTCTCAGACTGATTCTGGCTCTGACCTCTCAGACTGATTCTGGCTCTGACCTCACATAGTGATTCTGGCTCTGACCTCTCATACTGATTCTGGCTCTGATCTCTCAGACTGATTCTGGCTCTGATCTCTCAGACTGATTCTGGCTCTGACCTCTCATACCAATTCTGACTCTGATCTCTAATATTGATTCTGGCTCTGACCTCTCAGACTGATTCTGGCTCTGACCTCTCAGACTGATTCTGGCTCTGACCTCTCCGACTGATTCTGGCTCTGACCTCTCATACTGATTCTTGCTCTGACTTCTCAGACTGATTCTGGCTCTGATCTATCAGACTGATTCTGGCTCTGACCTCTCATACCAATTCTGGCTCTGATCTCTAATACTGATTCTGGCTCTGACCTCTGACTGATTCTGGCTCTGACCTCTAAGACTGATTCTGTCTCTGACCTCTCATACTGATTCAGGTTCTGACCTCTCAGACTGATACTGGCTCTGACCTCTCATACCAATTCTGGCTCTGATCTCTAATACTGATTCTGGCTCTGACCTCTCCGACTGATTCTGGCTCTGACCTCTCAGACTGATTCTGGCTCTGATCTCTCAGACTGATTCTGGCTCTGATCTCTCAGACTGATTCTGGCTCTGACCTCTCATACTGATTCTGGCTCTGACCTCTCATACTGATTCTGGCTCTGACCTCTCATACTAATTCTGGTTCTGATCTCTAATACTGATTCTGGCTCTGACCTCTCAGACTGATTCTGGCTCGGACTTCTCAGACTGATTCTGGCTCTGACCTTTCAGACTGATTCTGGCTCTGATCTATCAGACTGATTCTGGCTCTGACCTCTCAGACTGATTCTGGCTCTGACCTCTCAGACTGATTCTGGCTCTGACCTCTCAGACTGATTCTGGCTCTGATCTCTCATTCTGATTCTGGCTCTGACCTCTCCTACTGATTCTGGCTCTGACCTCTCAGACTGATTCTGACTCTGACCTCACATACTGATTCTGGCTCTGACCTCTCATACTGATTCTGGCTCTGATCTCTCAGACTGATTCTGGCTTTGACCTCTCAGACTGATTCTGGCTCTGATCTCTCAGACTGATTCTGGCTCTGACCTCTCAGACTGATTCTGGCTCTGACCTCACATACTGATTCTGGCTCTGACCTCTCATATTGATTCTGGCTCTGATCTCTCAGACTGATTCTGGCTCTGACCTCTCATATTGATACTGGCTCTAACCTCTCATACTGATTCTGGCTCTGACCTGTTATACTGCTTCTTGCTCTGACCTCTCAGACTGCTTGTGGCTCTGATCTCATACTGATTCTGGCTCTGACCTCTCAAACTGCTTTTGGCTCTGACCTCTCAGACTGATTCTGGCTCTGACCTCTCATACTGATTCTGGTTCTGACCTCTCAGACTGATTCTGGCTCTGACCTCTCATACCAATTCTGGCTCTGATCTCTAATACTGATTCTGGCTCTGACCTCTCAGACTGATTCTGGCTCTGACCTCTCCGACTGATTCGGGCTCTGACCTCTCATACTAATTCTGGCTCTGACCTCTCAGACTTATTCTGGCTCTGAACTCTCCGACTGATTCTGGCTCTGACCTCTCATACTAATTCTGGCTCTGATCTCTAATACTGATTCTGGCTCTGACCTCTCCGACTGATTCTGGCTCTGACCTCTCAGACTGATTCTGTCTCTGACCTCTCAGACTGATTCTTGCTTTGACCTCTCAAACTGATTCTGGCTCTGACCTCTCGGACTAATTCTGGCTATGATCTCTCATTCTGATTCTGGCTCTGAACTCTCATACTGATTCTAGCTCTGACCTCTCAGACTGATTCTGTCTCTGACCTCTCAGACTGATTCTGGCTCTGACCTCTCATACTAATTCTGGCTCTGATCTCTAATACTGATTCTGGCTCTGACCTCTCAGACTGATTGTGGCTCTGATCTCTCAGACTGATTGTGGCTCTGACCTCTCATACTGATTCTGGCTCTGACCTCTCATACTAATTCTGGCTCTGATCTCTAATACTGATTCTGGCTCTGACCTCTCATACTGATTCTGGTTCTGACCTCTCAGACTGATTCTGGCTCTGACCTCTCATACCGATTCTGGCTCTGATCTCTAATACTGATTCTGGCTCTGACCTCTCAGACTGATTCTGGCTCTGACCTCTCAGACTGATTCTGGCTCTGACCTCTCAGACTTATTCTGGCTCTGACCTCTCCGACTGATTCTGGCTCTGACCTCTCATACTAATTCTGGCTCTGACCTCTCAGACTGATTCTGGCTCTGACTTCTCAGACTGATGCTGGCTCTGACCTCTCATACTAATTCTGGCTCTGATCTCTAATACTGATTCTGGCTCTGACCTCTCCGACTGATTCTGGCTCTGACTTCTCCGACTGATTCTGACTCTGACCTCTCAGACTGATTCTGGCTCTGACCTCTCAGACTGATTCTGGCTCTGATCTCTCATACTAATTCTGGCTCTGATCTCTCGTACTAATTCTGGCTCTGACCTCTCAGACTGATTCTGGCTCTGACCTCTCAGACTGATTCTGGCTCTGACCTCTCAGACTGATTCTGGCTGTGACCTCTCATACTGATTCTGGCTCTGACCTCTCATACTGATTCTGGCTCTGACCTCTCATACTAATTCTGGCTCTGATCTCTAATACTGATTCTGGCTCTGACCTCTCAGACTGATTCTGGCTCTGACTTCTCAGACTGATTCTGGCTCTGACCTTTCAGACTGATTCTGGCTCTGATCTATTAGACTATTTCTGGCTCTGACCTCTCAGACTGATTCTGGCTCTGACCTCTCAGACTGATTCTGGCTCTGACCTCACATAGTGATTCTGAATCTGTCCTCTCAGACTGATTCTGGCTCTGACCTCTCATACCAATTCTGACTCTGATCTCTAATATTGATTCTGGCTCTGACCTCTCAGACTGATTCTGGCTCTGACCTCTCCGACTGATTCTGGCTCTGACCTCTCATACTGATTCTTGCTCTGACTTCTCAGACTGATTCTGGCTCTGATCTATCAGACTGATTCTGGCTCTGACCTCTCAGACTGATTCTGGCTCTGACCTCTCGGACTAGTTCTGGCTATGATCTCTCATTCTGATTCTGGCTCTGACCTCTCATACTGATTCTGGCTCTGACCTCTCATACTGATTCTGGTTCTGATCTCTCAGACTGATTCTGGCTCTGACCTCTCATACCAATTCTGGCTCTGATCTCTAATACTGATTCTGGCTCTGACCTCTCAGACTGATTCTGGCTCTGACCTCTCCGACTGATTCGGCCTCTGACCTCTCATACTAAATCTGGCTCTGACCTCTCAGACTGATTCTGGCTCTGACCTCTCAGACTTATTCTGGCTCTGACCTCTCAGTCTGATTCCGGCTCTGACATCTCAGTCTGATTTTAGCACTGAAGTCTCATACTGATTTCAGCTCTTAATGTTCCTACTGATTCCGGTTCTGACCTTTTTTATTCTGCTTCTGGCTCTGACCTTTCATAATGCTTCTGGCTCTGACCTCTCATACTGATTCTGGCTCTGACCTCTCCTACTGATTCTGGCTCTGACCTCTCATACTGATTCTGACTCTGACCTCTCAGATTGGTTCTGGCTCTGACCTCTCACACTGATTCTTGCTCTGACCTCTCAGACTGATTCTGGCTCTGACTCTCTGACTGATTCTGGCTCTGACCTCTCATACTAATTCTGGCTCTGACCTCTCAGACTGATTCTGGCTCTGACCTCTCAGACTGATTCTGGCTTTGACCTCTCATACTGTTTCTGGCTCTGACCTCTCATACTGATTCTGGCTCTGTCTTCTCAGACTGATTCTGGCTCTTACCTCTCATACTAATTCTGGCTCAGACCTCTCAGACTGATTCTGGCTCTCACCTCTCAGACTTATTCTGGCTCTTTCCTGTCAGACTGCTTCTGGCTCTGACCTCTCATACTGCTTCTGGCTCTGACCTCTCAGACTGATTCTGGCTCTGACCTCTCATACTAATTCTGGCTCTGACCTCTCAGACTGATTCTGGCTCTGACCTCTCATACTGATTCTGGCTTTGACCTCTCATACTGTTTCTGGCTCTGACCTCTCATACTAATTCTGGCTCTGACCACTCATACTGATTCTGGCTCTGACTTCTCAGACTGATTCTGGCTCTGACCTCTCATACTGATTCTGGCTTTGACCTCTCATACTCTTTCTAGCTCTGACCTCTCATACTAATTCTGGCTCTGACCTCTCATACTAATTCTGGCTCTGACCTCTCAGACTGATTCTGGCTCTGACCTTTCATATTGCTTCCGGCTCTGACCTCTCAGTCTGATTCTGGCTCTGATCTCTCATACTGATTCTGGCTCTGATGTCTTATACTGCTTCCGGCTCTGACCTCTCAGACTGATTCTGGCTCTGACCTCTCAGACTGATTCTGGCTCTGACCTCTCATACTGATTCTGGCTCTGACCTTTCATATTGCTTCCGGCTCTGACCTCTCATACTGATTCTGGCTCTGACCTCTCATACTGATTCTGGCTCTCACCTCTCAGACTGCTTCTGGCTCTCACCTCTCATACTGATTCTGGCTCTTAACTCTCAGACTGATTTTAGCTCTGACCTCTCATACTGATTCTGGCACCGACCACTCAGACTAATTCTGGCTCAGACCTCTCATACTGATTCTGGCTCTCACCTCTCAGACTTATTCTGGCTCTGTCCTGTCAGACTGCTTCTAGCTCTGACCTCTCATACTGCTTCTGGCTCTGACCTCTCAGACTGATTCTGGCTCTGAAGTCTCATACTGCTTTTGGCTCTGATCTCTCATACTGATTCTGGCTCTGATGTCTCATACTGCTTCCGGCTCTGACCTCTCATACTGATTCTGGCTCTCACCTCTCAGACTGCTTCTGGCTCTCACCTCTCATACTGATTCTGGCTCTTAACTCTCAGACTGATTTTAGCTCTGACCTCTCATACTGATTCTGGCACCGACCACTCAGACTAATTCTGGCTCAGACCTCTCATACTGATTCTGGCTCTCACCTCTCAGACTTATTCTGGCTCTGTCCTGTCAGACTGCTTCTAGCTCTGACCTCTCATACTGCTTCTGGCTCTGACCTCTCAGACTGATTCTGGCTCTGAAGTCTCATACTGCTTTTGGCTCTGATCTCTCATACTGATTCTGGCTCTGATGTCTCATACTGCTTCCGGCTCTGACCTCTCAGACTGATTCCGGCTCTGACCTCTCAGTCTGATTCTGGCTTTGACATCTCAATCTGATTCTGGCTCTGAAGTCTCATACTGATTTTGGCTCTTACTAATCCTACTGATTCCGGTTCTGACCTTTTTTATTCTGCTTCTGGCTCTGACCTTTCATAATGCTTCTGGCTCTGACCTCTCATACTGATTCTGGCTCTGACCTCTCCTACTGATTCTGGCTCTGACCTCTCATACTGATTCTGACTCTGACCTCTCAGATTGATTCTGGCTCTGACCTCTCAGACTGATTCTGGCTCTGACCTCTCAGACTGATTCTGGCTCTGACCTCTCAGACTGATTCTGGCTCTGACCTCTCAGACTGATTCTGGCTCTGACTCTCTGACTGATTCTGGCTCTAAACTCTCATACTAATTCTGGCTCTGACCTCTCTGACTGATTCTGGCTCTGACCTCTCAGACTGATTCTGGCTTTGATCTCTCATACTGTTTCTGGCTCTGACCTCTCATACTGATTCTGGCTCTGACTTCTCAGACTGATTCTGGCTCTGACCTCTCATACTAATTCTGGCTCTGACCTCTCATACTGATTCTGACTCTGACCTCTCAGATTGATTCTGGCTCTGACCTCTCAGACTGATTCTGGCTCTGACCTCTCAGACTGATTCTGGCTCTGACCTCTCAGACTGATTCTGGCTCTGACCTCTCAGACTGATTCTGGCTCTGACTCTCTGACTGATTCTGGCTCTGACCTCTCATACTAATTCTGGCTCTGACCTCTCTGACTGATTCTGGCTCTGACCTCTCAGACTGATTCTGGCTTTGATCTCTCATACTGTTTCTGGCTCTGACCTCTCATACTGATTCTGGCTCTGACTTCTCAGACTGATTCTGGCTCTGACCTCTCATACTAATTCTGGCTCTGACCTCTCATACTGATTCTGGCTCTGACTTCTCAGACTGATTCTGGCTCTGACCTCTCATACTGATTCTGGTTCTGACCTCTCAGACTGAACCTGGCACAGACCTCTCATACTGATTCTGGCTCTGACCTCTCAGACTGATTCTGGCTCTGACCTCTCATACTAATTCTGGCTCTGACCTCTCAGACTGATTCTGGCTCTGACCTCTCAGACTGATTCTGGCTCTGACCCCTCAGACTGAACCTGGCAAAGACCTCTCATACTGATTCTGGCTCTGACCTTTCAGACTGATTCTGGCTCTCACCTCTCAGACTGCTTCTGGCTCTGACCTTTCATATTGCTTCCGGCTCTGACCTCTCAGTCTGATTCTGGCTCTGACCTCTCATACTGATTCTGGCTCTTACCTCTCAGACTGATTCTCGCTCTCACCTCTCAGACTGCTTCTGGCTCTGACCTTTCATAATGCTTCTGGCTCTGACCTCTCATACTGATTCTGGCTCTTACCTCTCATACTGATTCTGGCTCTTACCTCTCAGACTGATTTTGGCTCTGACCACTCAGACTAATTCTGGCTCAGACCTCTCATACTGATTCTGGCTCTCACCTCTCAGACTTATTCTGGCTCTGTCCTGTCAGACTGCTTCTGGCTCTGACCTCTCATACTGCTTCTGGCTCTGACCTCTCAGACTGATTCTGGCTCTGAAGTCTCATACTGCTTTTGGCTCTGATCTCTCATACTGATTCTGGCTCTGATGTCTCATACTGCTTCCGGCTCTGACCTCTCAGACTGATTCTGGCTCTGACCTCTCAGTCTGATTCTGGCTCTGACATCTCAATCTTATTCTGGCTCTGAAGTCTCATACTGATTTTGGCTCTTACTGCTCCTACTGATTCCGGTTCTGACCTTTTTTATTCTGCTTCTGGCTCTGACCTTTCATAATGCTTCTGGCTCTGACCTCTCAGACTGATTCTGGCTTTGATCTCTCATACTGTTTCTGGCTCTGACCTCTCATACTGATTCTGGCTCTGACTCTCTGACTGATTCTGGCTCTGACCTCTCATACTAATTCTGGCTCTGACCTCTCAGACTGATTCTGGCTCTGACCTCTCAGACTGATTCTGGCTTTGATCTCTCATACTGTTTCTGGCTCTGACCTCTCATACTGATTCTGGCTCTGACTTCTCAGACTGATTCTGGCTCTGACCTCTCATACTAATTCTGGCTCTGACCTCTCATACTGATTCTGGCTCTGACTTCTCAGACTGATTCTGGCTCTGACCTCTCATACTGATTCTGGTTCTGACCTCTCAGACTGAACCTGGCACAGACCTCTCATACTGATTCTGGCTCTTACCTCTCAGACTGATTCTCGCTCTCACCTCTCAGACTGCTTCTGGCTCTGACCTTTCATAATGCTTCTGGCTCTGACCTCTCATACTGATTCTGGCTTTTACCTCTCATACTGATTCTGGCTCTGACCTCTCAGACTGATTCTGGCTCTGACCTCTCATACTAATTCTGGCTCTGACCTCTCAGACTGATTCTGGCTCTGACCTCTCAGACTGATTCTGGCTCTGACCCCTCAGACTGAACCTGGCAAAGACCTCTCATACTGATTCTGGCTCTGACCTCTCAGACTGATTCTGGCTCTCACCTCTCAGACTGCTTCTGGCTCTGACCTTTCATATTGCTTCCGGCTCTGACCTCTCAGTCTGATTCCGGCTCTGACCTCTCAGTCTGATTCTGGCTCTGACCTCTCATACTGATTCTGGCTCTTACCTCTCAGACTGATTCTCGCTCTCACCTCTCAGACTGCTTCTGGCTCTGACCTTTCATAATGCTTCTGGCTCTGACCTCTCATACTGATTCTGGCTTTTACCTCTCATACTGATTCTGGCTCTTACCTCTCTGACTGATTCTGGCTCTGACCTCTCATACTAATTCTGGCTCTGACCTCTCAGACTGATTTTGGCTCTGACCTCTCAGACTGATTCTGGCTTTGACCTCTCATACTGTTTCTGGCTCTGACCTCTCATACTGATTCTGGCTCTGACTTCTCAGACTGATTCTGGCTCTTACCTCTCATATTAATTCTGGCTCTGACCTCTCAGACTGATTCTGGCTCTGACCTCTCATACTGATTCTGGCTCTGAACACTCAGACTAATTCTGGCTCTGACCTCTCAGACTGATTCTGGCTCTGACCTCTCATACTAATTCTGGCTTTGACCTCTCAGACTGATTCTGGCTCTGACCTCTCAGACTGATTCTGGCTTTGATCTCTCATACTGTTTCTGGCTCTGACCTCTCATACTGATTCTGGCTCTGACTTCTCAGACTGATTCTGGCTCTGACCTCTCATACTAATTCTGGCTCTGACCTCTCATACTGATTCTGGCTCTGACTTCTCAGACTGATTCTGGCTCTGACCTCTCATACTGATTCTGGTTCTGACCTCTCAGACTGAACCTGGCACAGACCTCTCATACTGATTCTGGCTCTGACCTCTCAGACTGATTCTGGCTCTGACCTCTCATACTAATTCTGGCTCTGACCTCTCAGACTGATTCTGGCTCTGACCTCTCAGACTGATTCTGGCTCTGACCCCTCAGACTGAACCTGGCAAAGACCTCTCATACTGATTCTGGCTCTGACCTTTCAGACTGATTCTGGCTCTCACCTCTCAGACTGCTTCTGGCTCTGACCTTTCATATTGCTTCCGGCTCTGACCTCTCAGTCTGATTCTGGCTCTGACCTCTCATACTGATTCTGGCTCTTACCTCTCAGACTGATTCTCGCTCTCACCTCTCAGACTGCTTCTGGCTCTGACCTTTCATAATGCTTCTGGCTCTGACCTCTCATACTGATTCTGGCTCTTACCTCTCATACTGATTCTGGCTCTTACCTCTCAGACTGATTTTGGCTCTGACCACTCAGACTAATTCTGGCTCAGACCTCTCATACTGATTCTGGCTCTCACCTCTCAGACTTATTCTGGCTCTGTCCTGTCAGACTGCTTCTGGCTCTGACCTCTCATACTGCTTCTGGCTCTGACCTCTCAGACTGATTCTGGCTCTGAAGTCTCATACTGCTTTTGGCTCTGATCTCTCATACTGATTCTGGCTCTGATGTCTCATACTGCTTCCGGCTCTGACCTCTCAGACTGATTCTGGCTCTGACCTCTCAGTCTGATTCTGGCTCTGACATCTCAATCTTATTCTGGCTCTGAAGTCTCATACTGATTTTGGCTCTTACTGCTCCTACTGATTCCGGTTCTGACCTTTTTTATTCTGCTTCTGGCTCTGACCTTTCATAATGCTTCTGGCTCTGACCTCTCAGACTGATTCTGGCTTTGATCTCTCATACTGTTTCTGGCTCTGACCTCTCATACTGATTCTGGCTCTGACTCTCTGACTGATTCTGGCTCTGACCTCTCATACTAATTCTGGCTCTGACCTCTCAGACTGATTCTGGCTCTGACCTCTCAGACTGATTCTGGCTTTGATCTCTCATACTGTTTCTGGCTCTGACCTCTCATACTGATTCTGGCTCTGACTTCTCAGACTGATTCTGGCTCTGACCTCTCATACTAATTCTGGCTCTGACCTCTCATACTGATTCTGGCTCTGACTTCTCAGACTGATTCTGGCTCTGACCTCTCATACTGATTCTGGTTCTGACCTCTCAGACTGAACCTGGCACAGACCTCTCATACTGATTCTGGCTCTTACCTCTCAGACTGATTCTCGCTCTCACCTCTCAGACTGCTTCTGGCTCTGACCTTTCATAATGCTTCTGGCTCTGACCTCTCATACTGATTCTGGCTTTTACCTCTCATACTGATTCTGGCTCTGACCTCTCAGACTGATTCTGGCTCTGACCTCTCATACTAATTCTGGCTCTGACCTCTCAGACTGATTCTGGCTCTGACCTCTCAGACTGATTCTGGCTCTGACCCCTCAGACTGAACCTGGCAAAGACCTCTCATACTGATTCTGGCTCTGACCTCTCAGACTGATTCTGGCTCTCACCTCTCAGACTGCTTCTGGCTCTGACCTTTCATATTGCTTCCGGCTCTGACCTCTCAGTCTGATTCCGGCTCTGACCTCTCAGTCTGATTCTGGCTCTGACCTCTCATACTGATTCTGGCTCTTACCTCTCAGACTGATTCTCGCTCTCACCTCTCAGACTGCTTCTGGCTCTGACCTTTCATAATGCTTCTGGCTCTGACCTCTCATACTGATTCTGGCTTTTACCTCTCATACTGATTCTGGCTCTTACCTCTCTGACTGATTCTGGCTCTGACCTCTCATACTAATTCTGGCTCTGACCTCTCAGACTGATTTTGGCTCTGACCTCTCAGACTGATTCTGGCTTTGACCTCTCATACTGTTTCTGGCTCTGACCTCTCATACTGATTCTGGCTCTGACTTCTCAGACTGATTCCGGCTCTTACCTCTCATACTAATTCTGGCTCTGACCTCTCAGACTGATTCTGGCTCTGACCTCTCATACTGATTCTGGCTCTGAACACTCAGACTAATTCTGGCTCTGACCTCTCAGACTGATTCTGGCTCTGACCTCTCATACTAATTCTGGCTTTGACCTCTCAGACTGATTCTGGCTCTGACCTCTCAGACTGATTCTGGCTTTGATCTCTCATACTGTTTCTGGCTCTGACCTCTCATACTGATTCTGGCTCTGACTTCTCAGACTGATTCTGGCTCTGACCTCTCATACTAATTCTGGCTCTGACCTCTCATACTGATTCTGGCTCTGACTTCTCAGACTGATTCTGGCTCTGACCTCTCATACTAATTCTGGTTCTGACCTCTCAGACTGAACCTGGCACAGACCTCTCATACTGATTCTGGCTCTGACCTCTCAGACTGATTCTGGCTCTGACCTCTCATACTAATTCTGGCTCTGACCTCTCAGACTGATTCTGGCTCTGACCTCTCAGACTGATTCTGGCTCTGACCCCTCAGACTGAACCTGGCAAAGACCTCTCATACTGATTCTGGCTCTGACCTCTCAGACTAACTCTGGCTCTCACCTCTCAGACTGCTTCTGGCTCTGACCTTTCATATTGCTTCCCGCTCTGACCTCTCAGTCTGATTCCGGCTCTGACCTCTCAGTCTGATTCTGGCTCTGACCTCTCATACTGATTCTGGCTCTTACCTCTCAGACTGATTCTCGCTCTCACCTCTCAGACTGCTTCTGGCTCTGACCTTTCATAATGCTTCTGGCTCTGACCTCTCATACTGATTCTGGCTTTTACCTCTCATACTGATTCTGGCTCTTACCTCTCAGACTGATTTTGGCTCTGACCACTCAGACTAATTCTGGCTCAGACCTCTCATACTGATTCTGGCTCTCACCTCTCAGACTTATTCTGGCTCTGTCCTGTCAGACTGCTTCTGGCTCTGACCTCTCATACTGCTTCTGGCTCTGACCTCTCAGACTGATTCTGGCTCTGAAGTCTCATACTGCTTTTGGTTCTGATCTCTCATACTGATTCTGGCTCTGATGTCTCATACTGCTTCCGGCTCTGACCTCTCAGTCTGATTCTGGCTCTGACATCTCAATCTTATTCTGGCTCTGAAGTCTTATACTGATTTTGGCTCTTACTGCTCCTACTGATTCCGGTTCTGACCTTTTTTATTCTGCTTCTGGCTCTGACCTTTCATAATGCTTCTGGCTCTGACCTCTCATACTGATTCTGGCTCTGACCTCTCCTACTGATTCTGGCTCTGACCTCTCATACTGATTCTGACTCTGACCTCTCAGTTTGATTCTGGCTCTGACCTCTCAAACTGATTCTGGCTCTGACCTCTCAGACTGATTCTGGCTCTGACCTCTCAGACTGATTCTGGCTCTGACCTCTCAGACTGATTCTGGCTCTGACCTCTCAGACTGATTCTGGCTTTGACCTCTCAGACTGATTCTGTCTCCGATCTCTAAGACTGATTCTTGCTTTGACCTCTCATACTGTTTCTGGCTCTGACCTCTCAGACTGATTCTGGCTCTGACCTTTCATACTAATTCTGGCTCTGACCTCTCAGACTGATTCTGACTCTGAACTCTCATACTGATTCTTGCTCTGACCTCTCAGACTGAACCTGGCACAGATCTCTCATACTGATTCTGGCTTTGACCTCTCAGACTGATTCTCGCTCTCACCTCTCAGACTGATTCTGGCTCTGACGTCTCATACTGCTTTTGGCTCTGATCTCTCATACTGATTACGGTTATGATGTCTCATACTGCTTCCGGCTCTGACCTCTCAGACTGATTCTGGCTCTGACATCTCAGTCTGATTCTGGCTCTGAAGTCTCATACTGATTTCGGCTCTTACTGCTCCTACTGATTCCGGTTCTGACCTTTTTTATTCTGCTTCTGGCTCTGACCTTTCATAATGCTTCTGGCTCTGACCTCTCATACTGATTCTGGCTCTGACCTCTCCTACTGATTCTGGCTCTGACCTCTCATACTGATTCTGACTCTGACCTCTCCTACTGATTCTGGCTCTGACCTCTCATACTGATTCTGGCTCTGACTTCTCAGACTGATTCTGGCTCTGACCTCTCAGACTGATTCTGGCTTTGACCTCTTAAACTGATTCTGTCTCTGATCTCTAAGACTGATTCTTGCTTTGACCTCTCATACTTATTCTGGCTCTGACCTCTCATACTGATTCTGGCTCTGACCTCTCAGATTGATTCTGGCTCTGACCTCTCAGACTGATTCTGGCTCTGACCTCTTATACTGATTCTGGCTCTGATCTCTCATACTGATTCTGGCTTTGACCTCTCAGACTGATTCTGGCTCTCACCTCTCAGACTGATTCTGGCTCTGACCTTTCATACTAATTCTGGCTCTGACCTCTCAGACCGATTCTGACTCTGACCTCTCATACTGATTCTGGCTCTGACCTCTCAGACCGATTCTGACTCTGACCTCTCATACTGATTCTGGCTTTGACCTCTCAGACTGATTCTGGCTCTCACCTCTCAGACTGATTCTGGCTCTGACCTCTCAGACTGATTCTGGTTCTGACCTCTCAGACTGATTCTGGCTCTGACCTCTCATACTGATTCTGGCTCTGACCTCTCCTACTGATTCTGGCTCAGACCTCTCATACTGATTCTGACTCTGACCTCTCAGATTGATTCTGGCTCTGACCTCTCAGACTGATTCTGGCTCTGACCTCTCAGACTGATTCTGGCTCTGACCTCTCAGACTGATTCTGGCTTTGACCTCTTAAACTGATTCTGTCTCTGATCTCTAAGACTGATTCTTGCTTTGACCTCTCATACTGTTTCTGGCTCTGACCTCTCATACTTATTCTGGCTCTGACTTCTCAGACTGATTCTGGCTCTGACCTCTCAGACTGATTCTGGCTTTGACCTCTTAAACTGATTCTGTCTCTGATCTCTAAGACTGATTCTTGCTTTGACCTCTCATACTTATTCTGGCTCTGACCTCTCATACTGATTCTGGCTCTGACCTCTCAGATTGATTCTGGCTCTGACCTCTCAGACTGATTCTGGCTCTGACCTATCAGACTGATTATGGCTCTGACCTCTTATACTGATTCTGGCTCTGACCTCTTATACTGATTCTGGCTCTGATCTCTCATACTGATTCTGGCTTTGACCTCTCAGACTGATTCTGGCTCTCACCTCTCAGACTGATTCTGGCTCTGACCTTTCATACTAATTATGGCTCTGACCTCTCAGACCGATTCTGACTCTGACCTCTCATACTGATTCTTGCTCTGACCTCTCAGACTGAACCTGGCACAGATCTCTCATACTGATTCTGGCTTTGACCTCTCAGACTGATTCTGGCTCTCACCTCTCAGTCTGATTCTGGCTCTCACCTCTCAGACTGATTCTGGTTCTGACCTCTCAGACTGATTCTGGCTCTGACCTCTCATACTAATTCTGGCTCTGATCTCTAATACTGATTCTGGCTCTGACCTCTCAAACTGATTCTGGCTCTGACCTCTCAGACTGATTCTGGCTCTGACCTCTCAGACTGATTCTGGCTCTGACCTCTCAGACTGATTCTGGCTCTGACCTCTCAGACTGATTCTGGCTTTGACCTCTCAGACTGATTCTGTCTCCGATCTCTAAGACTGATTCTTGCTTTGACCTCTCATACTGTTTCTGGCTCTGACCTTTCATACTAATTCTGGCTCTGACCTCTCAGACTGATTCTGACTCTGAACTCTCATACTGATTCTTGCTCTGACCTCTCAGACTGAACCTGGCACAGATCTCTCATACTGATTCTGGCTTTGACCTCTCAGACTGATTCTCGCTCTCACCTCTGAGACTGATTCTGGCTCTGACGTCTCATACTGCTTTTGGCTCTGATCTCTCATACTGATTACGGTTCTGATGTCTCATACTGCTTCCGGCTCTGACCTCTCAGACTGATTCTGGCTCTGACATCTCAGTCTGATTCTGGCTCTGAAGTCTCATACTGATTTCGGCTCTTACTGCTCCTACTGATTCCGGTTCTGACCTTTTTTATTCTGCTTCTGGCTCTGACCTTTCATAATGCTTCTGGCTCTGACCTCTCATACTGATTCTGGCTCTGACCTCTCCTACTGATTCTGGCTCTGACCTCTCATACTGATTCTGACTCTGACCTCTCCTACTGATTCTGGCTCTGACCTCTCATACTGATTCTGGCTCTGACTTCTCAGACTGATTCTGGATCTGACCTCTCAGACTGATTCTGGCTTTGACCTCTTAAACTGATTCTGTCTCTGATCTCTAAGACTGATTCTTGCTTTGACCTCTCATACTTATTCTGGCTCTGACCTCTCATACTGATTCTGGCTCTGACCTCTCAGATTGATTCTGGCTCTGACCTCTCAGACTGATTCTGGCTCTGACCTCTTATACTGATTCTGGCTCTGATCTCTCATACTGATTCTGGCTTTGACCTCTCAGACTGATTCTGGCTCTCACCTCTCAGACTGATTCTGGCTCTGACCTTTCATACTAATTCTGGCTCTGACCTCTCAGACCGATTCTGACTCTGACCTCTCATACTGATTCTGGCTCTGACCTCTCAGACCGATTCTGACTCTGACCTCTCATACTGATTCTGGCTTTGACCTCTCAGACTGATTCTGGCTCTCACCTCTCAGACTGATTCTGGCTCTGACCTCTCAGACTGATTCTGGTTCTGACCTCTCAGACTGATTCTGGCTCTGACCTCTCATACTGATTCTGGCTCTGACCTCTCCTACTGATTCTGGCTCAGACCTCTCATACTGATTCTGACTCTGACCTCTCAGATTGATTCTGGCTCTGACCTCTCAGACTGATTCTGGCTCTGACCTCTCAGACTGATTCTGGCTCTGACCTCTCAGACTGATTCTGGCTTTGACCTCTTAAACTGATTCTGTCTCTGATCTCTAAGACTGATTCTTGCTTTGACCTCTCATACTGTTTCTGGCTCTGACCTCTCATACTTATTCTGGCTCTGACTTCTCAGACTGATTCTGGCTCTGACCTCTCAGACTGATTCTGGCTTTGACCTCTTAAACTGATTCTGTCTCTGATCTCTAAGACTGATTCTTGCTTTGACCTCTCATACTTATTCTGGCTCTGACCTCTCATACTGATTCTGGCTCTGACCTCTCAGATTGATTCTGGCTCTGACCTCTCAGACTGATTCTGGCTCTGACCTATCAGACTGATTCTGGCTCTGACCTCTTATACTGATTCTGGCTCTGACCTCTTATACTGATTCTGGCTCTGATCTCTCATACTGATTCTGGCTTTGACCTCTCAGACTGATTCTGGCTCTCACCTCTCAGACTGATTCTGGCTCTGACCTTTCATACTAATTATGGCTCTGATCTCTAATACTGATTCTGGTTCTGACCTCTCAGACTGATTCTGGCTCTGACCTCTCATACTAATTCTGGCTCTGATCTCTAATACTGATTCTGGCTCTGACCTCTCATACTGATTCTGACTCTGACCTCTCAGACTGATTCTGGCTCTGACCTCTCAGACTGATTCTGGCTCTGACCTCTCAGACTGATTCTGGCTCTGACCTCTCAGACTGATTCTGGCTTTGACCTCTCAGACTGATTCTGTCTCCGATCTCTAAGACTGATTCTTGCTTTGACCTCTCATACTGTTTCTGGCTCTGACCTCTCAGACTGATTCTGGCTCTGACCTTTCATACTAATTCTGGCTCTGACCTCTCAGACTGATTCTGACTCTGAACTCTCATACTGATTCTTGCTCTGACCTCTCAGACTGAACCTGGCACAGATCTCTCATACTGATTCTGGCTTTGACCTCTCAGACTGATTCTCGCTCTCACCTCTGAGACTGATTCTGGCTCTGACGTCTCATACTGCTTTTGGCTCTGATCTCTCATACTGATTACGGTTCTGATGTCTCATACTGCTTCCGGCTCTGACCTCTCAGACTGATTCTGGCTCTGACATCTCAGTCTGATTCCGGTTCTGACCTTTTTTATTCTGCTTCTGGCTCTGACCTTTCATAATGCTTCTGGCTCTGACCTCTCATACTGATTCTGGCTCTGACCTCTCCTACTGATTCTGGCTCTGACCTCTCATACTGATTCTGACTCTGACCTCTCCTACTGATTCTGGCTCTGACCTCTCATACTGATTCTGGCTCTGACTTCTCAGACTGATTCTGGCTTTGACCTCTTAAACTGATTCTGTCTCTGATCTCTAAGACTGATTCTTGCTTTGACCTCTCATACTTATTCTGGCTCTGACCTCTCATACTGATTCTGGCTCTGACCTCTCAGATTGATTCTGGCTCTGACCTCTCAGACTGATTCTGGCTCTGACCTCTTATACTGATTCTGGCTCTGATCTCTCATACTGATTCTGGCTTTGACCTCTCAGACTGATTCTGGCTCTCACCTCTCAGACTGATTCTGGCTCTGACCTCTCAGACTGATTCTGGTTCTGACCTCTCAGACTGATTCTGGCTCTGACCTCTCATACTGATTCTGGCTCTGACCTCTCCTACTGATTCTGGCTCAGACCTCTCATACTGATTCTGACTCTGACCTCTCAGATTGATTCTGGCTCTGACCTCTCAGACTGATTCTGGCTCTGACCTCTCAGACTGATTCTGGCTCTGACCTCTCAGACTGATTCTGGCTTTGACCTCTTAAACTGATTCTGTCTCTGATCTCTAAGACTGATTCTTGCTTTGACCTCTCATACTGTTTCTGGCTCTGACCTCTCATACTTATTCTGGCTCTGACTTCTCAGACTGATTCTGGCTCTGACCTCTTATACTGATTCTGGCTCTGACCTCTTATACTGATTCTGGCTCTGATCTCTCATACTGATTCTGGCTTTGACCTCTCAGACTGATTCTGGCTCTCACCTCTCAGACTGATTCTGGCTCTGACCTCTCATACTGATTCTTGCTCTGACCTCTCAGACTGAACCTGGCACAGATCTCTCATACTGATTCTGGCTTTGACCTCTCAGACTGATTCTGGCTCTCACCTCTCAGTCTGATTCTGGCTCTCACCTCTCAGTCTGATTCTGGCTCTGACCTCTCAGACTGATTCTGGTTCTGACCTCTCAGACTGATTCTGGCTCTGACCTCTCATACTAATTCTGGCTCTGATCTCTAATACTGATTCTGGCTCTGACCTCTCATACTAATTCTGGATCTGATCTCTAATACTGATTCTGGCTCTCACCTCTCAGACTGATTCTGGCTCTGACCTCTCAGACTGATTCTGGCTCTGACCTCTCAGACTGATTCTGGCTCTGACCTCTCATACTGATTCTGGCTCTGATCTCTTCTACTGATTCTGGCTCTGACCTCTCATACTGATTCTGGCTCTGACCTCTCAGACTGATTCTGGCTCTGATCTCTCATACTGATTCTGGGTCTGATCTCTCATATTTCTTCTGGCTCTGACCTCTCAGACTGATTCTGGCTCTGACTTTTCAGTCTGATTCCGGCTCTGACCTCTCATACTGATTCTGGCTCTGACCTTTTCAGACTGATTCTGGTTCTGACCTTTCAGTCTGATTCTGGCTCTTACCTCTCATACTGCTTCTGGCTCTGACCTCTCAGACTGATTCTGGCTCTGACCTCTCATACTAATTCTGGCTCTGACCTCTCAGACTGATTCTGGCTCTGACCTCTCAGACTGATTCTGGCTTTGATCTCTCATACTGTTTCTGGCTCTGACCTCTCATACTGATTCTGGCTCTGACTTCTCAGACTGATTCTGGCTCTGACCTCTCATACTAATTCTGGCTCTGACCTCTCATACTGATTCTGGCTCTGACTTCTCAGACTGATTCTGGCTCTGACCTCTCATACTGATTCTGGTTCTGACCTCTCAGACTGATCCTGGCACAGACCTCTCATACTGATTCTGGTTCTGACCTCTCAGACTGATTCTGGCTCTGACCTCTCATACTAATTCTGGCTCTGACCTCTCAGATTGATTCTGGCTCTGACCTCTCAGACTGATTCTGGCTCTGACCCCTCAGACTGAACCTGGCAAAGACCTCTCATACTGATTCTGGCTCTGACCTCTCAGACTAACTCTGGCTCTCACCTCTCAGACTGCTTCTGGCTCTGACCTTTCATATTGCTTCCCGCTCTGACCTCTCAGTCTGATTCCGGCTCTGACCTCTCAGTCTGATTCTGGCTCTGACCTCTCATACTGATTCTGGCTCTTACCTCTCAGACTGATTCTCGCTCTCACCTCTCAGACTGCTTCTGGCTCTGACCTTTCATAATGCTTCTGGCTCTGACCTCTCATACTGATTCTGGCTTTTACCTCTCATACTGATTCTGGCTCTTACCTCTCAGACTGATTTTGGCTCTGACCACTCAGACTAATTCTGGCTCAGACCTCTCATACTGATTCTGGCTCTCACCTCTCAGACTTATTCTGGCTCTGTCCTGTCAGACTGCTTCTGGCTCTGACCTCTCATACTGCTTCTGGCTCTGACCTCTCAGACTGATTCTGGCTCTGAAGTCTCATACTGCTTTTGGTTCTGATCTCTCATACTGATTCTGGCTCTGATGTCTCATACTGCTTCCGGCTCTGACCTCTCAGTCTGATTCTGGCTCTGACATCTCAATCTTATTCTGGCTCTGAAGTCTCATACTGATTTTGGCTCTTACTGCTCCTACTGATTCCGGTTCTGACCTTTTTTATTCTGCTTCTGGCTCTGACCTTTCATAATGCTTCTGGCTCTGACCTCTCATACTGATTCTGGCTCTGACCTCTCCTACTGATTCTGGCTCTGACCTCTCATACTGATTCTGACTCTGACCTCTCAGTTTGATTCTGGCTCTGACCTCTCAAACTGATTCTGGCTCTGACCTCTCAGACTGATTCTGGCTCTGACCTCTCAGACTGATTCTGGCTCTGACCTCTCAGACTGATTCTGGCTCTGACCTCTCAGACTGATTCTGGCTTTGACCTCTCAGACTGATTCTGTCTCCGATCTCTAAGACTGATTCTTGCTTTGACCTCTCATACTGTTTCTGGCTCTGACCTCTCAGACTGATTCTGGCTCTGACCTTTCATACTAATTCTGGCTCTGACCTCTCAGACTGATTCTGACTCTGAACTCTCATACTGATTCTTGCTCTGACCTCTCAGACTGAACCTGGCACAGATCTCTCATACTGATTCTGGCTTTGACCTCTCAGACTGATTCTCGCTCTCACCTCTCAGACTGATTCTGGCTCTGACGTCTCATACTGCTTTTGGCTCTGATCTCTCATACTGATTACGGTTATGATGTCTCATACTGCTTCCGGCTCTGACCTCTCAGACTGATTCTGGCTCTGACATCTCAGTCTGATTCTGGCTCTGAAGTCTCATACTGATTTCGGCTCTTACTGCTCCTACTGATTCCGGTTCTGACCTTTTTTATTCTGCTTCTGGCTCTGACCTTTCATAATGCTTCTGGCTCTGACCTCTCATACTGATTCTGGCTCTGACCTCTCCTACTGATTCTGGCTCTGACCTCTCATACTGATTCTGACTCTGACCTCTCCTACTGATTCTGGCTCTGACCTCTCATACTGATTCTGGCTCTGACTTCTCAGACTGATTCTGGCTCTGACCTCTCAGACTGATTCTGGCTTTGACCTCTTAAACTGATTCTGTCTCTGATCTCTAAGACTGATTCTTGCTTTGACCTCTCATACTTATTCTGGCTCTGACCTCTCATACTGATTCTGGCTCTGACCTCTCAGATTGATTCTGGCTCTGACCTCTCAGACTGATTCTGGCTCTGACCTCTTATACTGATTCTGGCTCTGATCTCTCATACTGATTCTGGCTTTGACCTCTCAGACTGATTCTGGCTCTCACCTCTCAGACTGATTCTGGCTCTGACCTTTCATACTAATTCTGGCTCTGACCTCTCAGACCGATTCTGACTCTGACCTCTCATACTGATTCTGGCTCTGACCTCTCAGACCGATTCTGACTCTGACCTCTCATACTGATTCTGGCTTTGACCTCTCAGACTGATTCTGGCTCTCACCTCTCAGACTGATTCTGGCTCTGACCTCTCAGACTGATTCTGGTTCTGACCTCTCAGACTGATTCTGGCTCTGACCTCTCATACTGATTCTGGCTCTGACCTCTCCTACTGATTCTGGCTCAGACCTCTCATACTGATTCTGACTCTGACCTCTCAGATTGATTCTGGCTCTGACCTCTCAGACTGATTCTGGCTCTGACCTCTCAGACTGATTCTGGCTCTGACCTCTCAGACTGATTCTGGCTTTGACCTCTTAAACTGATTCTGTCTCTGATCTCTAAGACTGATTCTTGCTTTGACCTCTCATACTGTTTCTGGCTCTGACCTCTCATACTTATTCTGGCTCTGACTTCTCAGACTGATTCTGGCTCTGACCTCTCAGACTGATTCTGGCTTTGACCTCTTAAACTGATTCTGTCTCTGATCTCTAAGACTGATTCTTGCTTTGACCTCTCATACTTATTCTGGCTCTGACCTCTCATACTGATTCTGGCTCTGACCTCTCAGATTGATTCTGGCTCTGACCTCTCAGACTGATTCTGGCTCTGACCTATCAGACTGATTATGGCTCTGACCTCTTATACTGATTCTGGCTCTGACCTCTTATACTGATTCTGGCTCTGATCTCTCATACTGATTCTGGCTTTGACCTCTCAGACTGATTCTGGCTCTCACCTCTCAGACTGATTCTGGCTCTGACCTTTCATACTAATTATGGCTCTGACCTCTCAGACCGATTCTGACTCTGACCTCTCATACTGATTCTTGCTCTGACCTCTCAGACTGAACCTGGCACAGATCTCTCATACTGATTCTGGCTTTGACCTCTCAGACTGATTCTGGCTCTCACCTCTCAGTCTGATTCTGGCTCTCACCTCTCAGACTGATTCTGGTTCTGACCTCTCAGACTGATTCTGGCTCTGACCTCTCATACTAATTCTGGCTCTGATCTCTAATACTGATTCTGGCTCTGACCTCTCAAACTGATTCTGGCTCTGACCTCTCAGACTGATTCTGGCTCTGACCTCTCAGACTGATTCTGGCTCTGACCTCTCAGACTGATTCTGGCTCTGACCTCTCAGACTGATTCTGGCTTTGACCTCTCAGACTGATTCTGTCTCCGATCTCTAAGACTGATTCTTGCTTTGACCTCTCATACTGTTTCTGGCTCTGACCTTTCATACTAATTCTGGCTCTGACCTCTCAGACTGATTCTGACTCTGAACTCTCATACTGATTCTTGCTCTGACCTCTCAGACTGAACCTGGCACAGATCTCTCATACTGATTCTGGCTTTGACCTCTCAGACTGATTCTCGCTCTCACCTCTGAGACTGATTCTGGCTCTGACGTCTCATACTGCTTTTGGCTCTGATCTCTCATACTGATTACGGTTCTGATGTCTCATACTGCTTCCGGCTCTGACCTCTCAGACTGATTCTGGCTCTGACATCTCAGTCTGATTCTGGCTCTGAAGTCTCATACTGATTTCGGCTCTTACTGCTCCTACTGATTCCGGTTCTGACCTTTTTTATTCTGCTTCTGGCTCTGACCTTTCATAATGCTTCTGGCTCTGACCTCTCATACTGATTCTGGCTCTGACCTCTCCTACTGATTCTGGCTCTGACCTCTCATACTGATTCTGACTCTGACCTCTCCTACTGATTCTGGCTCTGACCTCTCATACTGATTCTGGCTCTGACTTCTCAGACTGATTCTGGATCTGACCTCTCAGACTGATTCTGGCTTTGACCTCTTAAACTGATTCTGTCTCTTATCTCTAAGACTGATTCTTGCTTTGACCTCTCATACTTATTCTGGCTCTGACCTCTCATACTGATTCTGGCTCTGACCTCTCAGATTGATTCTGGCTCTGACCTCTCAGACTGATTCTGGCTCTGACCTCTTATACTGATTCTGGCTCTGATCTCTCATACTGATTCTGGCTTTGACCTCTCAGACTGATTCTGGCTCTCACCTCTCAGACTGATTCTGGCTCTGACCTTTCATACTAATTCTGGCTCTGACCTCTCAGACTGATTCTGGTTCTGACCTCTCAGACTGATTCTGGCTCTGACCTCTCATACTGATTCTGGCTCTGACCTCTCCTACTGATTCTGGCTCAGACCTCTCATACTGATTCTGACTCTGACCTCTCAGATTGATTCTGGCTCTGACCTCTCAGACTGATTCTGGCTCTGACCTCTCAGACTGATTCTGGCTCTGACCTCTCAGACTGATTCTGGCTTTGACCTCTTAAACTGATTCTGTCTCTGATCTCTAAGACTGATTCTTGCTTTGACCTCTCATACTGTTTCTGGCTCTGACCTCTCATACTTATTCTGGCTCTGACTTCTCAGACTGATTCTGGCTCTGACCTCTCAGACTGATTCTGGCTTTGACCTCTTAAACTGATTCTGTCTCTGATCTCTAAGACTGATTCTTGCTTTGACCTCTCATACTTATTCTGGCTCTGACCTCTCATACTGATTCTGGCTCTGACCTCTCAGATTGATTCTGGCTCTGACCTCTCAGACTGATTCTGGCTCTGACCTATCAGACTGATTCTGGCTCTGACCTCTTATACTGATTCTGGCTCTGACCTCTTATACTGATTCTGGCTCTGATCTCTCATACTGATTCTGGCTTTGACCTCTCAGACTGATTCTGGCTCTCACCTCTCAGACTGATTCTGGCTCTGACCTTTCATACTAATTATGGCTCTGATCTCTAATACTGATTCTGGTTCTGACCTCTCAGACTGATTCTGGCTCTGACCTCTCATACTAATTCTGGCTCTGATCTCTAATACTGATTCTGGCTCTGACCTCTCATACTGATTCTGACTCTGACCTCTCAGACTGATTCTGGCTCTGACCTCTCAGACTGATTCTGGCTCTGACCTCTCAGACTGATTCTGGCTCTGACCTCTCAGACTGATTCTGGCTTTGACCTCTCAGACTGATTCTGTCTCCGATCTCTAAGACTGATTCTTGCTTTGACCTCTCATACTGTTTCTGGCTCTGACCTCTCAGACTGATTCTGGCTCTGACCTTTCATACTAATTCTGGCTCTGACCTCTCAGACTGATTCTGACTCTGAACTCTCATACTGATTCTTGCTCTGACCTCTCAGACTGAACCTGGCACAGATCTCTCATACTGATTCTGGCTTTGACCTCTCAGACTGATTCTCGCTCTCACCTCTGAGACTGATTCTGGCTCTGACGTCTCATACTGCTTTTGGCTCTGATCTCTCATACTGATTACGGTTCTGATGTCTCATACTGCTTCCGGCTCTGACCTCTCAGACTGATTCTGGCTCTGACATCTCAGTCTGATTCCGGTTCTGACCTTTTTTATTCTGCTTCTGGCTCTGACCTTTCATAATGCTTCTGGCTCTGACCTCTCATACTGATTCTGGCTCTGACCTCTCCTACTGATTCTGGCTCTGACCTCTCATACTGATTCTGACTCTGACCTCTCCTACTGATTCTGGCTCTGACCTCTCATACTGATTCTGGCTCTGACTTCTCAGACTGATTCTGGCTTTGACCTCTTAAACTGATTCTGTCTCTGATCTCTAAGACTGATTCTTGCTTTGACCTCTCATACTTATTCTGGCTCTGACCTCTCATACTGATTCTGGCTCTGACCTCTCAGATTGATTCTGGCTCTGACCTCTCAGACTGATTCTGGCTCTGACCTCTTATACTGATTCTGGCTCTGATCTCTCATACTGATTCTGGCTTTGACCTCTCAGACTGATTCTGGCTCTCACCTCTCAGACTGATTCTGGCTCTGACCTCTCAGACTGATTCTGGTTCTGACCTCTCAGACTGATTCTGGCTCTGACCTCTCATACTGATTCTGGCTCTGACCTCTCCTACTGATTCTGGCTCAGACCTCTCATACTGATTCTGACTCTGACCTCTCAGATTGATTCTGGCTCTGACCTCTCAGACTGATTCTGGCTCTGACCTCTCAGACTGATTCTGGCTCTGACCTCTCAGACTGATTCTGGCTTTGACCTCTTAAACTGATTCTGTCTCTGATCTCTAAGACTGATTCTTGCTTTGACCTCTCATACTGTTTCTGGCTCTGACCTCTCATACTTATTCTGGCTCTGACTTCTCAGACTGATTCTGGCTCTGACCTCTTATACTGATTCTGGCTCTGACCTCTTATACTGATTCTGGCTCTGATCTCTCATACTGATTCTGGCTTTGACCTCTCAGACTGATTCTGGCTCTCACCTCTCAGACTGATTCTGGCTCTGACCTTTCATACTAATTATGGCTCTGACCTCTCAGACCGATTCTGACTCTGACCTCTCATACTGATTCTTGCTCTGACCTCTCAGACTGAACCTGGCACAGATCTCTCATACTGATTCTGGCTTTGACCTCTCAGACTGATTCTGGCTCTCACCTCTCAGTCTGATTCTGGCTCTCACCTCTCAGTCTGATTCTGGCTCTGACCTCTCAGACTGATTCTGGTTCTGACCTCTCAGACTGATTCTGGCTCTGACCTCTCATACTAATTCTGGCTCTGATCTCTAATACTGATTCTGGCTCTGACCTCTCATACTAATTCTGGATCTGATCTCTAATACTGATTCTGGCTCTCACCTCTCAGACTGATTCTGGCTCTGACCTCTCAGACTGATTCTGGCTCTGACCTCTCATACTGATTCTGGCTCTGATCTCTTCTACTGATTCTGGCTCTGACCTCTCATACTGATTCTGGCTCTGACCTCTCAGACTGATTCTGGCTCTGATCTCTCATACTGATTCTGGGTCTGATCTCTCATATTTCTTCTGGCTCTGACCTCTCAGACTGATTCTGGCTCTGACTTTTCAGTCTGATTCCGGCTCTGACCTCTCATACTGATTCTGGCTCTGACCTTTTCAGACTGATTCTGGTTCTGACCTTTCAGTCTGATTCTGGCTCTTACCTCTCATACTGCTTCTGGCTCTGACCTCTCAGACTGATTCTGGCTCTGACCTCTCATACTAATTCTGGCTCTGACCTCTCAGACTGATTCTGGCTCTGACCTCTCAGACTGATTCTGGCTTTGATCTCTCATACTGTTTCTGGCTCTGACCTCTCATACTGATTCTGGCTCTGACTTCTCAGACTGATTCTGGCTCTGACCTCTCATACTAATTCTGGCTCTGACCTCTCATACTGATTCTGGCTCTGACTTCTCAGACTGATTCTGGCTCTGACCTCTCATACTGATTCTGGTTCTGACCTCTCAGACTGATCCTGGCACAGACCTCTCATACTGATTCTGGTTCTGACCTCTCAGACTGATTCTGGCTCTGACCTCTCATACTAATTCTGGCTCTGACCTCTCAGATTGATTCTGGCTCTGACCTCTCAGACTGATTCTGGCTCTGACCCCTCAGACTGAACCTGGCAAAGACCTCTCATACTGATTCTGGCTCTGACCTCTCAGACTAACTCTGGCTCTCACCTCTCAGACTGCTTCTGGCTCTGACCTTTCATATTGCTTCCGGCTCTGACCTCTCAGTCTGATTCCGGCTCTGACCTCTCAGTCTGATTCTGGCTCTGACCTCTCATACTGATTCTGGCTCTTACCTCTCAGACTGATTCTCACTCTCACCTCTCAGACTGCTTCTGGCTCTGACCTTTCATAATCCTTCTGGCTCTGACCTCTCATACTGATTCTGGCTTTTACCTCTCATACTGATTCTGGCTCTTACCTCTCAGACTGATTTTGGCTCTGACCACTCAGACTAATTCTGGCTCAGACCTCTCATACTGATTCTGGCTCTCACCTCTCAGACTTATTCTGGCTCTGTCCTGTCAGACTGCTTCTGGCTCTGACCTCTCATACTGCTTCTGGCTCTGACCTCTCAGACTGATTCTGGCTCTGAAGTCTCATACTGCTTTTGGCTCTGATCTCTCATACTGATTCTGGCTCTGATGTCTCATACTGCTTCCGGCTCTGACCTCTCAGTCTGATTCTGGCTCTGACATCTCAATCTTATTCTGGCTCTGAAGTCTCATACTGATTTTGGCTCTTACTGCTCCTACTGATTCCGGTTCTGACCTTTTTTATTCTGCTTCTGGCTCTGACCTTTCATAATGCTTCTGGCTCTGACCTCTCATACTGATTCTGGCTCTGACCTCTCCTACTGATTCTGGCTCTGACCTCTCATACTGATTCTGACTCTGACCTCTCAGATTGATTCTGGCTCTGACCTCTCAAACTGATTCTGGCTCTGACCTCTCAGACTGATTCTGGCTCTGACCTCTCAGACTGATTCTGGCTCTGACCTCTCATACTGATTCTGACTCTGACCTCTCAGACTGATTCTGGCTTTGACCTCTCAGACTGATTCTGTCTCCGATCTCTAAGACTGATTCTTGCTTTGACCTCTCATACTGTTTCTGGCTCTGACCTCTCAGACTGATTCTGGCTCTGACCTTTCATACTAATTCTGGCTCTGACCTCTCAGACTGATTCTGACTCTGAACTCTCATACTGATTCTTGCTCTGACCTCTCAGACTGAACCTGGCACAGATCTCTCATACTGATTCTGGCTTTGACCTCTCAGACTGATTCTCGCTCTCACCTCTCAGACTGATTCTGGCTCTGACGTCTCATACTGCTTTTGACTCTGATCTCTCATACTGATTACGGTTCTGATGTCTCATACTGCTTCCGGCTCTGACCTCTCAGACTGATTCTGGCTCTGACATCTCAGTCTGATTCTGGCTCTGAAGTCTCATACTGATTTCGGCTCTTACTGCTCCTACTGATTCCGGTTCTGACCTTTTTTATTCTGCTTCTGGCTCTGACCTTTCATAATGCTTCTGGCTCTGACCTCTCATACTGATTCTGGCTCTGACCTCTCCTACTGATTCTGGCTCTGACCTCTCAGTTTGATTCTGGCTCTGACCTCTCCTACTGATTCTGGCTCTGACCTCTCATACTGATTCTGGCTCTGACTTCTCAGACTGATTCTGGCTCTGACCTCTCAGACTGATTCTGGCTTTGACCGCTTAAACTGATTCTGTCTCTGATCTCTAAGACTGATTCTTGCTTTGACCTCTCATACTTATTCTGGCTCTGACCTCTCATACTGATTCTGGCTCTGACCTCTCAGATTGATTCTGGCTCTGACCTCTCAGACTGATTCTGGCTCTGACCTCTTATACTGATTCTGGCTCTGATCTCTCATACTGATTCTGGCTTTGACCTCTCAGACTGATTCTGGCTCTCACCTCTCAGACTGATTCTGGCTCTGACCTTTCATACTAATTCTGGCTCTGACCTCTCAGACCGATTCTGACTCTGACCTCTCATACTGATTCTGGCTCTGACCTCTCAGACCGATTCTGACTCTGACCTCTCATACTGATTCTGGCTTTGACCTCTCAGACTGATTCTGGCTCTCACCTCTCAGACTGATTCTGGCTCTCACCTCTCAGACTGATTCTGGCTCTGACCTCTCAGACTGATTCTGGCTCTGACCTCTCAGACTGATTCTGGCTCTGACCTCTCATACTGATTCTGGCTCTGACCTTTCATATTGCTTCCGGCTCTGACCTCTCATACTGATTCTGGCTCTGACCTCTCATACTGATTCTGGCTCTCACCTCTCAGACTGCTTCTGGCTCTCACCTCTCATACTGATTCTGGCTCTTAACTCTCAGACTGATTTTAGCTCTGACCTCTCATACTGATTCTGGCACCGACCACTCAGACTAATTCTGGCTCAGACCTCTCATACTGATTCTGGCTCTCACCTCTCAGACTTATTCTGGCTCTGTCCTGTCAGACTGCTTCTAGCTCTGACCTCTCATACTGCTTCTGGCTCTGACCTCTCAGACTGATTCTGGCTCTGAAGTCTCATACTGCTTTTGGCTCTGATCTCTCATACTGATTCTGGCTCTGATGTCTCATACTGCTTCCGGCTCTGACCTCTCAGACTGATTCCGGCTCTGACCTCTCAGTCTGATTCTGGCTTTGACATCTCAATCTGATTCTGGCTCTGAAGTCTCATACTGATTTTGGCTCTTACTAATCCTACTGATTCCGGTTCTGACCTTTTTTATTCTGCTTCTGGCTCTGACCTTTCATAATGCTTCTGGCTCTGACCTCTCATACTGATTCTGGCTCTGACCTCTCCTACTGATTCTGGCTCTGACCTCTCATACTGATTCTGACTCTGACCTCTCAGATTGATTCTGGCTCTGACCTCTCAGACTGATTCTGGCTCTGACCTCTCAGACTGATTCTGGCTCTGACCTCTCAGACTGATTCTGGCTCTGACCTCTCAGACTGATTCTGGCTCTGACTCTCTGACTGATTCTGGCTCTAAACTCTCATACTAATTCTGGCTCTGACCTCTCTGACTGATTCTGGCTCTGACCTCTCAGACTGATTCTGGCTTTGATCTCTCATACTGTTTCTGGCTCTGACCTCTCATACTGATTCTGGCTCTGACTTCTCAGACTGATTCTGGCTCTGACCTCTCATACTAATTCTGGCTCTGACCTCTCATACTGATTCTGACTCTGACCTCTCAGATTGATTCTGGCTCTGACCTCTCAGACTGATTCTGGCTCTGACCTCTCAGACTGATTCTGGCTCTGACCTCTCAGACTGATTCTGGCTCTGACCTCTCATACTGATTCTGGCTCTGACCTCTCATACTGATTCTGGCTCTGACCTCTCAGACTGATTCTGACTCTGAACTCTCATACTGATTCTTGCTCTGACCTCTCAGACTGAACCTGGCACAGATCTCTCATACTGATTCTGGCTTTGACCTCTCAGACTGATTCTCGCTCTCACCTCTCAGACTGATTCTGGCTCTGACGTCTCATACTGCTTTTGGCTCTGATCTCTCATACTGATTACGGTTCTGATGTCTCATACTGCTTCCGGCTCTGACCTCTCAGACTGATTCTGGCTCTGACATCTCAGTCTGATTCTGGCTCTGAAGTCTCATACTGATTTCGGCTCTTACTGCTCCTACTGATTCCGGTTCTGACCTTTTTTATTCTGCTTCTGGCTCTGACCTTTCATAATGCTTCTGGCTCTGACCTCTCATACTGATTCTGGCTCTGACCTCTCCTACTGATTCTGGCTCTGACCTCTCAGTTTGATTCTGGCTCTGACCTCTCCTACTGATTCTGGCTCTGACCTCTCATACTGATTCTGGCTCTGACTTCTCAGACTGATTCTGGCTCTGACCTCTCAGACTGATTCTGGCTTTGACCTCTTAAACTGATTCTGTCTCTGATCTCTAAGACTGATTCTTGCTTTGACCTCTCATACTTATTCTGGCTCTGACCTCTCATACTGATTCTGGCTCTGACCTCTCAGATTGATTCTGGCTCTGACCTCTCAGACTGATTCTGGCTCTGACCTCTTATACTGATTCTGGCTCTGATCTCTCATACTGATTCTGGCTTTGACCTCTCAGACTGATTCTGGCTCTCACCTCTCAGACTGATTCTGGCTCTGACCTTTCATACTAATTCTGGCTCTGACCTCTCAGACCGATTCTGACTCTGACCTCTCATACTGATTCTGGCTCTGACCTCTCAGACCGATTCTGACTCTGACCTCTCATACTGATTCTGGCTTTGACCTCTCAGACTGATTCTGGCTCTCACCTCTCAGACTGATTCTGGCTCTCACCTCTCAGACTGATTCTGGCTCTGACCTCTCAGACTGATTCTGGCTCTGACCTCTCAGACTGATTCTGGCTCTGACCTCTCATACTGATTCTGGCTCTGACCTTTCATATTGCTTCCGGCTCTGACCTCTCATACTGATTCTGGCTCTGACTTCTCATACTGATTCTGGCTCTCACCTCTCAGACTGCTTCTGGCTCTCACCTCTCATACTGATTCTGGCTCTTAACTCTCAGACTGATTTTAGCTCTGACCTCTCATACTGATTCTGGCACCGACCACTCAGACTAATTCTGGCTCAGACCTCTCATACTGATTCTGGCTCTCACCTCTCAGACTTATTCTGGCTCTGTCCTGTCAGACTGCTTCTAGCTCTGACCTCTCATACTGCTTCTGGCTCTGACCTCTCAGACTGATTCTGGCTCTGAAGTCTCATACTGCTTTTGGCTCTGATCTCTCATACTGATTCTGGCTCTGATGTCTCATACTGCTTCCGGCTCTGACCTCTCAGACTGATTCCGGCTCTGACCTCTCAGTCTGATTCTGGCTTTGACATCTCAATCTGATTCTGGCTCTGAAGTCTCATACTGATTTTGGCTCTTACTAATCCTACTGATTCCGGTTCTGACCTTTTTTATTCTGCTTCTGGCTCTGACCTTTCATAATGCTTCTGGCTCTGACCTCTCATACTGATTCTGGCTCTGACCTCTCCTACTGATTCTGGCTCTGACCTCTCATACTGATTCTGACTCTGACCTCTCAGATTGATTCTGGCTCTGACCTCTCAGACTGATTCTGGCTCTGACCTCTCAGACTGATTCTGGCTCTGACCTCTCAGACTGATTCTGGCTCTGACCTCTCAGACTGATTCTGGCTCTGACTCTCTGACTGATTCTGGCTCTAAACTCTCATACTAATTCTGGCTCTGACCTCTCTGACTGATTCTGGCTCTGACCTCTCAGACTGATTCTGGCTTTGATCTCTCATACTGTTTCTGGCTCTGACCTCTCATACTGATTCTGGCTCTGACTTCTCAGACTGATTCTGGCTCTGACCTCTCATACTAATTCTGGCTCTGACCTCTCATACTGATTCTGACTCTGACCTCTCAGATTGATTCTGGCTCTGACCTCTCAGACTGATTCTGGCTCTGACCTCTCAGACTGATTCTGGCTCTGACCTCTCAGACTGATTCTGGCTCTGACCTCTCAGACTGATTCTGGCTCTGACTCTCTGACTGATTCTGGCTCTGACCTCTCATACTAATTCTGGCTCTGACCTCTCTGACTGATTCTGGCTCTGACCTCTCAGACTGATTCTGGCTTTGATCTCTCATACTGTTTCTGGCTCTGACCTCTCATACTGATTCTGGCTCTGACTTCTCAGACTGATTCTGGCTCTGACCTCTCATACTAATTCTGGCTCTGACCTCTCATACTGATTCTGGCTCTGACTTCTCAGACTGATTCTGGCTCTGACCTCTCATACTGATTCTGGTTCTGACCTCTCAGACTGAACCTGGCACAGACCTCTCATACTGATTCTGGCTCTGACCTCTCAGACTGATTCTGGCTCTGACCTCTCATACTAATTCTGGCTCTGACCTCTCAGACTGATTCTGGCTCTGACCTCTCAGACTGATTCTGGCTCTGACCCCTCAGACTGAACCTGGCAAAGACCTCTCATACTGATTCTGGCTCTGACCTTTCAGACTGATTCTGGCTCTCACCTCTCAGACTGCTTCTGGCTCTGACCTTTCATATTGCTTCCGGCTCTGACCTCTTAGTCTGATTCTGGCTCTGACCTCTCATACTGATTCTGGCTCTTACCTCTCAGACTGATTCTCGCTCTCACCTCTCAGACTGCTTCTGGCTCTGACCTTTCATAATGCTTCTGGCTCTGACCTCTCATACTGATTCTGGCTCTTACCTCTCATACTGATTCTGGCTCTTACCTCTCAGACTGATTTTGGCTCTGACCACTCAGACTAATTCTGGCTCAGACCTCTCATACTGATTCTGGCTCTCACCTCTCAGACTTATTCTGGCTCTGTCCTGTCAGACTGCTTCTGGCTCTGACCTCTCATACTGCTTCTGGCTCTGACCTCTCAGACTGATTCTGGCTCTGAAGTCTCATACTGCTTTTGGCTCTGATCTCTCATACTGATTCTGGCTCTGATGTCTCATACTGCTTCCGGCTCTGACCTCTCAGACTGATTCTGGCTCTGACCTCTCAGTCTGATTCTGGCTCTGACATCTCAATCTTATTCTGGCTCTGAAGTCTCATACTGATTTTGGCTCTTACTGCTCCTACTGATTCCGGTTCTGACCTTTTTTATTCTGCTTCTGGCTCTGACCTTTCATAATGCTTCTGGCTCTGACCTCTCAGACTGATTCTGGCTTTGATCTCTCATACTGTTTCTGGCTCTGACCTCTCATACTGATTCTGGCTCTGACTCTCTGACTGATTCTGGCTCTGACCTCTCATACTAATTCTGGCTCTGACCTCTCAGACTGATTCTGGCTCTGACCTCTCAGACTGATTCTGGCTTTGATCTCTCATACTGTTTCTGGCTCTGACCTCTCATACTGATTCTGGCTCTGACTTCTCAGACTGATTCTGGCTCTGACCTCTCATACTAATTCTGGCTCTGACCTCTCATACTGATTCTGGCTCTGACTTCTCAGACTGATTCTGGCTCTGACCTCTCATACTGATTCTGGTTCTGACCTCTCAGACTGAACCTGGCACAGACCTCTCATACTGATTCTGGCTCTTACCTCTCAGACTGATTCTCGCTCTCACCTCTCAGACTGCTTCTGGCTCTGACCTTTCATAATGCTTCTGGCTCTGACCTCTCATACTGATTCTGGCTTTTACCTCTCATACTGATTCTGGCTCTGACCTCTCAGACTGATTCTGGCTCTGACCTCTCATACTAATTCTGGCTCTGACCTCTCAGACTGATTCTGGCTCTGACCTCTCAGACTGATTCTGGCTCTTACCCCTCAGACTGAACCTGGCAAAGACCTCTCATACTGATTCTGGCTCTGACCTCTCAGACTGATTCTGGCTCTCACCTCTCAGACTGCTTCTGGCTCTGACCTTTCATATTGCTTCCGGCTCTGACCTCTCAGTCTGATTCCGGCTCTGACCTCTCAGTCTGATTCTGGCTCTGACCTCTCATACTGATTCTGGCTCTTACCTCTCAGACTGATTCTCGCTCTCACCTCTCAGACTGCTTCTGGCTCTGACCTTTCATAATGCTTCTGGCTCTGACCTCTCATACTGATTCTGGCTTTTACCTCTCATACTGATTCTGGCTCTTACCTCTCTGACTGATTCTGGCTCTGACCTCTCATACTAATTCTGGCTCTGACCTCTCAGACTGATTTTGGCTCTGACCTCTCAGACTGATTCTGGCTTTGACCTCTCATACTGTTTCTGGCTCTGACCTCTCATACTGATTCTGGCTCTGACTTCTCAGACTGATTCTGGCTCTTACCTCTCATACTAATTCTGGCTCTGACCTCTCAGACTGATTCTGGCTCTGACCTCTCATACTGATTCTGGCTCTGAACACTCAGACTAATTCTGGCTCTGACCTCTCAGACTGATTCTGGCTCTGACCTCTCATACTGATTCTGGTTCTGACCTCTCAGACTGAACCTGGCACAGACCTCTCATACTGATTCTGGCTCTTACCTCTCAGACTGATTCTCGCTCTCACCTCTCAGACTGCTTCTGGCTCTGACCTTTCATAATGCTTCTGGCTCTGACCTCTCATACTGATTCTGGCTTTTACCTCTCATACTGATTCTGGCTCTGACCTCTCAGACTGATTCTGGCTCTGACCTCTCATACTAATTCTGGCTTTGACCTCTCAGACTGATTCTGGCTCTGACCTCTCAGACTGATTCTGGCTTTGATCTCTCATACTGTTTCTGGCTCTGACCTCTCATACTGATTCTGGCTCTGACTTCTCAGACTGATTCTGGCTCTGACCTCTCATACTAATTCTGGCTCTGACCTCTCATACTGATTCTGGCTCTGACTTCTCAGACTGATTCTGGCTCTGACCTCTCATACTGATTCTGGTTCTGACCTCTCAGACTGAACCTGGCACAGACCTCTCATACTGATTCTGGCTCTGACCTCTCAGACTGATTCTGGCTCTGACCTCTCATACTAATTCTGGCTCTGACCTCTCAGACTGATTCTGGCTCTGACCTCTCAGACTGATTCTGGCTCTGACCCCTCAGACTGAACCTGGCAAAGACCTCTCATACTGATTCTGGCTCTGACCTTTCAGACTGATTCTGGCTCTCACCTCTCAGACTGCTTCTGGCTCTGACCTTTCATATTGCTTCCGGCTCTGACCTCTCAGTCTGATTCTGGCTCTGACCTCTCATACTGATTCTGGCTCTTACCTCTCAGACTGATTCTCGCTCTCACCTCTCAGACTGCTTCTGGCTCTGACCTTTCATAATGCTTCTGGCTCTGACCTCTCATACTGATTCTGGCTTTTACCTCTCATACTGATTCTGGCTCTTACCTCTCTGACTGATTCTGGCTCTGACCTCTCATACTAATTCTGGCTCTGACCTCTCAGACTGATTTTGGCTCTGACCTCTCAGACTGATTCTGGCTTTGACCTCTCATACTGTTTCTGGCTCTGACCTCTCATACTGATTCTGGCTCTGACTTCTCAGACTGATTCTGGCTCTTACCTCTCATACTAATTCTGGCTCTGACCTCTCAGACTGATTCTGGCTCTGACCTCTCATACTGATTCTGGCTCTGAACACTCAGACTAATTCTGGCTCTGACCTCTCAGACTGATTCTGGCTCTGACCTCTCATACTAATTCTGGCTTTGACCTCTCAGACTGATTCTGGCTCTGACCTCTCAGACTGATTCTGGCTTTGATCTCTCATACTGTTTCTGGCTCTGACCTCTCATACTGATTCTGGCTCTGACTTCTCAGACTGATTCTGGCTCTGACCTCTCATACTAATTCTGGCTCTGACCTCTCATACTGATTCTGGCTCTGACTTCTCAGACTGATTCTGGCTCTGACCTCTCATACTGATTCTGGTTCTGACCTCTCAGACTGAACCTGGCACAGACCTCTCATACTGATTCTGGCTCTGACCTCTCAGACTGATTCTGGCTCTGACCTCTCATACTAATTCTGGCTCTGACCTCTCAGACTGATTCTGGCTCTGACCTCTCAGACTGATTCTGGCTCTGACCCCTCAGACTGAACCTGGCAAAGACCTCTCATACTGATTCTGGCTCTGACCTCTCAGACTAACTCTGGCTCTCACCTCTCAGACTGCTTCTGGCTCTGACCTTTCATATTGCTTCCCGCTCTGACCTCTCAGTCTGATTCCGGCTCTGACCTCTCAGTCTGATTCTGGCTCTGACCTCTCATACTGATTCTGGCTCTTACCTCTCAGACTGATTCTCGCTCTCACCTCTCAGACTGCTTCTGGCTCTGACCTTTCATAATGCTTCTGGCTCTGACCTCTCATACTGATTCTGGCTTTTACCTCTCATACTGATTCTGGCTCTTACCTCTCAGACTGATTTTGGCTCTGACCACTCAGACTAATTCTGGCTCAGACCTCTCATACTGATTCTGGCTCTCACCTCTCAGACTTATTCTGGCTCTGTCCTGTCAGACTGCTTCTGGCTCTGACCTCTCATACTGCTTCTGGCTCTGACCTCTCAGACTGATTCTGGCTCTGAAGTCTCATACTGCTTTTGGTTCTGATCTCTCATACTGATTCTGGCTCTGATGTCTCATACTGCTTCCGGCTCTGACCTCTCAGTCTGATTCTGGCTCTGACATCTCAATCTTATTCTGGCTCTGAAGTCTCATACTGATTTTGGCTCTTACTGCTCCTACTGATTCCGGTTCTGACCTTTTTTATTCTGCTTCTGGCTCTGACCTTTCATAATGCTTCTGGCTCTGACCTCTCATACTGATTCTGGCTCTGACCTCTCCTACTGATTCTGGCTCTGACCTCTCATACTGATTCTGACTCTGACCTCTCAGTTTGATTCTGGCTCTGACCTCTCAAACTGATTCTGGCTCTGACCTCTCAGACTGATTCTGGCTCTGACCTCTCAGACTGATTCTGGCTCTGACCTCTCAGACTGATTCTGGCTCTGACCTCTCAGACTGATTCTGGCTCTGACCTCTCAGACTGATTCTGGCTTTGACCTCTCAGACTGATTCTGTCTCCGATCTCTAAGACTGATTCTTGCTTTGACCTCTCATACTGTTTCTGGCTCTGACCTCTCAGACTGATTCTGGCTCTGACCTTTCATACTAATTCTGGCTCTGACCTCTCAGACTGATTCTGACTCTGAACTCTCATACTGATTCTTGCTCTGACCTCTCAGACTGAACCTGGCACAGATCTCTCATACTGATTCTGGCTTTGACCTCTCAGACTGATTCTCGCTCTCACCTCTCAGACTGATTCTGGCTCTGACGTCTCATACTGCTTTTGGCTCTGATCTCTCATACTGATTACGGTTATGATGTCTCATACTGCTTCCGGCTCTGACCTCTCAGACTGATTCTGGCTCTGACATCTCAGTCTGATTCTGGCTCTGAAGTCTCATACTGATTTCGGCTCTTACTGCTCCTACTGATTCCGGTTCTGACCTTTTTTATTCTGCTTCTGGCTCTGACCTTTCATAATGCTTCTGGCTCTGACCTCTCATACTGATTCTGGCTCTGACCTCTCCTACTGATTCTGGCTCTGACCTCTCATACTGATTCTGACTCTGACCTCTCCTACTGATTCTGGCTCTGACCTCTCATACTGATTCTGGCTCTGACTTCTCAGACTGATTCTGGCTCTGACCTCTCAGACTGATTCTGGCTTTGACCTCTTAAACTGATTCTGTCTCTGATCTCTAAGACTGATTCTTGCTTTGACCTCTCATACTTATTCTGGCTCTGACCTCTCATACTGATTCTGGCTCTGACCTCTCAGATTGATTCTGGCTCTGACCTCTCAGACTGATTCTGGCTCTGACCTCTTATACTGATTCTGGCTCTGATCTCTCATACTGATTCTGGCTTTGACCTCTCAGACTGATTCTGGCTCTCACCTCTCAGACTGATTCTGGCTCTGACCTTTCATACTAATTCTGGCTCTGACCTCTCAGACCGATTCTGACTCTGACCTCTCATACTGATTCTGGCTCTGACCTCTCAGACCGATTCTGACTCTGACCTCTCATACTGATTCTGGCTTTGACCTCTCAGACTGATTCTGGCTCTCACCTCTCAGACTGATTCTGGCTCTGACCTCTCAGACTGATTCTGGTTCTGACCTCTCAGACTGATTCTGGCTCTGACCTCTCATACTGATTCTGGCTCTGACCTCTCCTACTGATTCTGGCTCAGACCTCTCATACTGATTCTGACTCTGACCTCTCAGATTGATTCTGGCTCTGACCTCTCAGACTGATTCTGGCTCTGACCTCTCAGACTGATTCTGGCTCTGACCTCTCAGACTGATTCTGGCTTTGACCTCTTAAACTGATTCTGTCTCTGATCTCTAAGACTGATTCTTGCTTTGACCTCTCATACTGTTTCTGGCTCTGACCTCTCATACTTATTCTGGCTCTGACTTCTCAGACTGATTCTGGCTCTGACCTCTCAGACTGATTCTGGCTTTGACCTCTTAAACTGATTCTGTCTCTGATCTCTAAGACTGATTCTTGCTTTGACCTCTCATACTTATTCTGGCTCTGACCTCTCATACTGATTCTGGCTCTGACCTCTCAGATTGATTCTGGCTCTGACCTCTCAGACTGATTCTGGCTCTGACCTATCAGACTGATTCTGGCTCTGACCTCTTATACTGATTCTGGCTCTGACCTCTTATACTGATTCTGGCTCTGATCTCTCATACTGATTCTGGCTTTGACCTCTCAGACTGATTCTGGCTCTCACCTCTCAGACTGATTCTGGCTCTGACCTTTCATACTAATTATGGCTCTGATCTCTAATACTGATTCTGGTTCTGACCTCTCAGACTGATTCTGGCTCTGACCTCTCATACTAATTCTGGCTCTGATCTCTAATACTGATTCTGGCTCTGACCTCTCATACTGATTCTGACTCTGACCTCTCAGACTGATTCTGGCTCTGACCTCTCAGACTGATTCTGGCTCTGACCTCTCAGACTGATTCTGGCTCTGACCTCTCAGACTGATTCTGGCTTTGACCTCTCAGACTGATTCTGTCTCCGATCTCTAAGACTGATTCTTGCTTTGACCTCTCATACTGTTTCTGGCTCTGACCTCTCAGACTGATTCTGGCTCTGACCTTTCATACTAATTCTGGCTCTGACCTCTCAGACTGATTCTGACTCTGAACTCTCATACTGATTCTTGCTCTGACCTCTCAGACTGAACCTGGCACAGATCTCTCATACTGATTCTGGCTTTGACCTCTCAGACTGATTCTCGCTCTCACCTCTGAGACTGATTCTGGCTCTGACGTCTCATACTGCTTTTGGCTCTGATCTCTCATACTGATTACGGTTCTGATGTCTCATACTGCTTCCGGCTCTGACCTCTCAGACTGATTCTGGCTCTGACATCTCAGTCTGATTCCGGTTCTGACCTTTTTTATTCTGCTTCTGGCTCTGACCTTTCATAATGCTTCTGGCTCTGACCTCTCATACTGATTCTGGCTCTGACCTCTCCTACTGATTCTGGCTCTGACCTCTCATACTGATTCTGACTCTGACCTCTCCTACTGATTCTGGCTCTGACCTCTCATACTGATTCTGGCTCTGACTTCTCAGACTGATTCTGGCTTTGACCTCTTAAACTGATTCTGTCTCTGATCTCTAAGACTGATTCTTGCTTTGACCTCTCATACTTATTCTGGCTCTGACCTCTCATACTGATTCTGGCTCTGACCTCTCAGATTGATTCTGGCTCTGACCTCTTATACTGATTCTGGCTCTGATCTCTCATACTGATTCTGGCTTTGACCTCTCAGACTGATTCTGGCTCTCACCTCTCAGACTGATTCTGGCTCTGACCTCTCAGACTGATTCTGGTTCTGACCTCTCAGACTGATTCTGGCTCTGACCTCTCATACTGATTCTGGCTCTGACCTCTCCTACTGATTCTGGCTCAGACCTCTCATACTGATTCTGACTCTGACCTCTCAGATTGATTCTGGCTCTGACCTCTCAGACTGATTCTGGCTCTGACCTCTCAGACTGATTCTGGCTCTGACCTCTCAGACTGATTCTGGCTTTGACCTCTTAAACTGATTCTGTCTCTGATCTCTAAGACTGATTCTTGCTTTGACCTCTCATACTGTTTCTGGCTCTGACCTCTCATACTTATTCTGGCTCTGACTTCTCAGACTGATTCTGGCTCTGACCTCTTATACTGATTCTGGCTCTGACCTCTTATACTGATTCTGGCTCTGATCTCTCATACTGATTCTGGCTTTGACCTCTCAGACTGATTCTGGCTCTCACCTCTCAGACTGATTCTGGCTCTGACCTTTCATACTAATTATGGCTCTGACCTCTCAGACCGATTCTGACTCTGACCTCTCATACTGATTCTTGCTCTGACCTCTCAGACTGAACCTGGCACAGATCTCTCATACTGATTCTGGCTTTGACCTCTCAGACTGATTCTGGCTCTCACCTCTCAGTCTGATTCTGGCTCTCACCTCTCAGTCTGATTCTGGCTCTGACCTCTCAGACTGATTCTGGTTCTGACCTCTCAGACTGATTCTGGCTCTGACCTCTCATACTAATTCTGGCTCTGATCTCTAATACTGATTCTGGCTCTGACCTCTCATACTAATTCTGGATCTGATCTCTAATACTGATTCTGGCTCTCACCTCTCAGACTGATTCTGGCTCTGACCTCTCAGACTGATTCTGGCTCTGACCTCTCAGACTGATTCTGGCTCTGACCTCTCATACTGATTCTGGCTCTGATCTCTTCTACTGATTCTGGCTCTGACCTCTCATACTGATTCTGGCTCTGACCTCTCAGACTGATTCTGGCTCTGATCTCTCATACTGATTCTGGGTCTGATCTCTCATATTTCTTCTGGCTCTGACCTCTCAGACTGATTCTGGCTCTGACTTTTCAGTCTGATTCCGGCTCTGACCTCTCATACTGATTCTGGCTCTGACCTTTTCAGACTGATTCTGGTTCTGACCTTTCAGTCTGATTCTGGCTCTTACCTCTCATACTGCTTCTGGCTCTGACCTCTCAGACTGATTCTGGCTCTGACCTCTCATACTAATTCTGGCTCTGACCTCTCAGACTGATTCTGGCTCTGACCTCTCAGACTGATTCTGGCTTTGATCTCTCATACTGTTTCTGGCTCTGACCTCTCATACTGATTCTGGCTCTGACTTCTCAGACTGATTCTGGCTCTGACCTCTCATACTAATTCTGGCTCTGACCTCTCATACTGATTCTGGCTCTGACTTCTCAGACTGATTCTGGCTCTGACCTCTCATACTGATTCTGGTTCTGACCTCTCAGACTGATCCTGGCACAGACCTCTCATACTGATTCTGGTTCTGACCTCTCAGACTGATTCTGGCTCTGACCTCTCATACTAATTCTGGCTCTGACCTCTCAGATTGATTCTGGCTCTGACCTCTCAGACTGATTCTGGCTCTGACCCCTCAGACTGAACCTGGCAAAGACCTCTCATACTGATTCTGGCTCTGACCTCTCAGACTAACTCTGGCTCTCACCTCTCAGACTGCTTCTGGCTCTGACCTTTCATATTGCTTCCGGCTCTGACCTCTCAGTCTGATTCCGGCTCTGACCTCTCAGTCTGATTCTGGCTCTGACCTCTCATACTGATTCTGGCTCTTACCTCTCAGACTGATTCTCGCTCTCACCTCTCAGACTGCTTCTGGCTCTGACCTTTCATAATCCTTCTGGCTCTGACCTCTCATACTGATTCTGGCTTTTACCTCTCATACTGATTCTGGCTCTTACCTCTCAGACTGATTTTGGCTCTGACCACTCAGACTAATTCTGGCTCAGACCTCTCATACTGATTCTGGCTCTCACCTCTCAGACTTATTCTGGCTCTGTCCTGTCAGACTGCTTCTGGCTCTGACCTCTCATACTGCTTCTGGCTCTGACCTCTCAGACTGATTCTGGCTCTGAAGTCTCATACTGCTTTTGGCTCTGATCTCTCATACTGATTCTGGCTCTGATGTCTCATACTGCTTCCGGCTCTGACCTCTCAGTCTGATTCTGGCTCTGACATCTCAATCTTATTCTGGCTCTGAAGTCTCATACTGATTTTGGCTCTTACTGCTCCTACTGATTCCGGTTCTGACCTTTTTTATTCTGCTTCTGGCTCTGACCTTTCATAATGCTTCTGGCTCTGACCTCTCATACTGATTCTGGCTCTGACCTCTCCTACTGATTCTGGCTCTGACCTCTCATACTGATTCTGACTCTGACCTCTCAGATTGATTCTGGCTCTGACCTCTCAAACTGATTCTGGCTCTGACCTCTCAGACTGATTCTGGCTCTGACCTCTCAGACTGATTCTGGCTCTGACCTCTCAGACTGATTCTGGCTCTGACCTCTCAGACTGATTCTGGCTTTGACCTCTCAGACTGATTCTGTCTCCGATCTCTAAGACTGATTCTTGCTTTGACCTCTCATACTGTTTCTGGCTCTGACCTCTCAGACTGATTCTGGCTCTGACCTTTCATACTAATTCTGGCTCTGACCTCTCAGACTGATTCTGACTCTGAACTCTCATACTGATTCTTGCTCTGACCTCTCAGACTGAACCTGGCACAGATCTCTCATACTGATTCTGGCTTTGACCTCTCAGACTGATTCTCGCTCTCACCTCTCAGACTGATTCTGGCTCTGACGTCTCATACTGCTTTTGGCTCTGATCTCTCATACTGATTACGGTTCTGATGTCTCATACTGCTTCCGGCTCTGACCTCTCAGACTGATTCTGGCTCTGACATCTCAGTCTGATTCTGGCTCTGAAGTCTCATACTGATTTCGGCTCTTACTGCTCCTACTGATTCCGGTTCTGACCTTTTTTATTCTGCTTCTGGCTCTGACCTTTCATAATGCTTCTGGCTCTGACCTCTCATACTGATTCTGGCTCTGACCTCTCCTACTGATTCTGGCTCTGACCTCTCAGTTTGATTCTGGCTCTGACCTCTCCTACTGATTCTGGCTCTGACCTCTCATACTGATTCTGGCTCTGACTTCTCAGACTGATTCTGGCTCTGACCTCTCAGACTGATTCTGGCTTTGACCTCTTAAACTGATTCTGTCTCTGATCTCTAAGACTGATTCTTGCTTTGACCTCTCATACTTATTCTGGCTCTGACCTCTCATACTGATTCTGGCTCTGACCTCTCAGATTGATTCTGGCTCTGACCTCTCAGACTGATTCTGGCTCTGACCTCTTATACTGATTCTGGCTCTGATCTCTCATACTGATTCTGGCTTTGACCTCTCAGACTGATTCTGGCTCTCACCTCTCAGACTGATTCTGGCTCTGACCTTTCATACTAATTCTGGCTCTGACCTCTCAGACCGATTCTGACTCTGACCTCTCATACTGATTCTGGCTCTGACCTCTCAGACCGATTCTGACTCTGACCTCTCATACTGATTCTGGCTTTGACCTCTCAGACTGATTCTGGCTCTCACCTCTCAGACTGATTCTGGCTCTCACCTCTCAGACTGATTCTGGCTCTGACCTCTCAGACTGATTCTGGTTCTGACCTCTCAGACTGATTCTGGCTCTGACCTCTCATACTGATTCTGGCTCTGACCTCTCCTACTGATTCTGGCTCAGACCTCTCATACTGATTCTGACTCTGACCTCTGATTGATTCTGGCTCTGACCTCTCAGACTGATTCTGGCTCTGACCTCTCAGACTGATTCTGGCTCTGACCTCTCAGACTGATTCTGGCTTTGACCTCTTAAACTGATTCTGTCTCTGATCTCTAAGACTGATTCTTGCTTTGACCTCTCATACTGTTTCTGGCTCTGACCTCTCATACTTATTCTGGCTCTGACTTCTCAGACTGATTCTGGCTCTGACCTCTCAGACTGATTCTGGCTTTGACCTCTTAAACTGATTCTGTCTCTGATCTCTAAGACTGATTCTTGCTTTGACCTCTCATACTTATTCTGGCTCTGACCTCTCATACTGATTCTGGCTCTGACCTCTCAGATTGATTCTGGCTCTGACCTCTCAGACTGATTCTGGCTCTGACCTATCAGACTGATTCTGGCTCTGACCTCTTATACTGATTCTGGCTCTGACCTCTTATACTGATTCTGGCTCTGATCTCTCATACTGATTCTGGCTTTGACCTCTCAGACTGATTCTGGCTCTCACCTCTCAGACTGATTCTGGCTCTGACCTTTCATACTAATTATGGCTCTGACCTCTCAGACCGATTCTGACTCTGACCTCTCATACTGATTCTTGCTCTGACCTCTCAGACTGAACCTGGCACAGATCTCTCATACTGATTCTGGCTTTGACCTCTCAGACTGATTCTGGCTCTCACCTCTCAGTCTGATTCTGGCTCTGACCTCTCAGACTGATTCTGGTTCTGACCTCTCAGACTGATTCTGGCTCTGACCTCTCATACTAATTCTGGCTCTGATCTCTAATACTGATTCTGGCTCTGACCTCTCATACTAATTCTGGATCTGATCTCTAATACTGATTCTGGCTCTCACCTCTCAGACTGATTCTGGCTCTGACCTCTCAGACTGATTCTGGCTCTGACCTCTCAGACTGATTCTGGCTCTGACCTCTCATACTGATTCTGGCTCTGATCTCTTCTACTGATTCTGGCTCTGACCTCTCATACTGATTCTGGCTCTGACCTCTCAGACTGATTCTGGCTCTGATCTCTCATACTGATTCTGGGTCTGATCTCTCATATTTCTTCTGGCTCTGACCTCTCAGACTGATTCTGGCTCTGACTTTTCAGTCTGATTCCGGCTCTGACCTCTCATACTGATTCTGGCTCTGACCTTTTCAGACTGATTCTGGTTCTGACCTTTCAGTCTGATTCTGGCTCTTACCTCTCATACTGCTTCTGGCTCTGACCTCTCAGACTGATTCTGGCTCTGACCTCTCATACTAATTCTGGCTCTGATCTCTAATACTGATTCTGGTTCTGACCTCTCATACTAATTCTGGATCTGATCTCTAATACTGATTCTGGCTCTCACCTCTCAGACTGATTCTGGCTCTGACCTCTCAGACTGATTCTGGCTCTGACCTCTCAGACTGATTCTGGCTCTGACCTCTCATACTGATTCTGGCTCTGATCTCTTCTACTGATTCTGGCTCTGACCTCTCATACTTATTCTGGCTCTGACCTCTCATACTGATTCTGGCTCTGACCTCTCAGATTGATTCTGGCTCTGACCTCTCAGACTGATTCTGGCTCTGACCTCTTATACTGATTCTGGCTCTGATCTCTCATACTGATTCTGGCTTTGACCTCTCAGACTGATTCTGGCTCTCACCTCTCAGACTGATTCTGGCTCTGACCTTTCATACTAATTCTGGCTCTGACCTCTCAGACCGATTCTGACTCTGACCTCTCATACTGATTCTGGCTCTGACCTCTCAGACCGATTCTGACTCTGACCTCTCATACTGATTCTGGCTTTGACCTCTCAGACTGATTCTGGCTCTCACCTCTCAGACTGATTCTGGCTCTCACCTCTCAGACTGATTCTGGCTCTGACCTCTCAGACTGATTCTGGTTCTGACCTCTCAGACTGATTCTGGCTCTGACCTCTCATACTGATTCTGGCTCTGACCTCTCCTACTGATTCTGGCTCAGACCTCTCATACTGATTCTGACTCTGACCTCTGATTGATTCTGGCTCTGACCTCTCAGACTGATTCTGGCTCTGACCTCTCAGACTGATTCTGGCTCTGACCTCTCAGACTGATTCTGGCTTTGACCTCTTAAACTGATTCTGTCTCTGATCTCTAAGACTGATTCTTGCTTTGACCTCTCATACTGTTTCTGGCTCTGACCTCTCATACTTATTCTGGCTCTGACTTTTCAGACTGATTCTGGCTCTGACCTCTCAGACTGATTCTGGCTTTGACCTCTTAAACTGATTCTGTCTCTGATCTCTAAGACTGATTCTTGCTTTGACCTCTCATACTTATTCTGGCTCTGACCTCTCATACTGATTCTGGCTCTGACCTCTCAGATTGATTCTGGCTCTGACCTCTCAGACTGATTCTGGCTCTGACCTATCAGACTGATTCTGGCTCTGACCTCTTATACTGATTCTGGCTCTGACCTCTTATACTGATTCTGGCTCTGATCTCTCATACTGATTCTGGCTTTGACCTCTCAGACTGATTCTGGCTCTCACCTCTCAGACTGATTCTGGCTCTGACCTTTCATACTAATTATGGCTCTGACCTCTCAGACCGATTCTGACTCTGACCTCTCATACTGATTCTTGCTCTGACCTCTCAGACTGAACCTGGCACAGATCTCTCATACTGATTCTGGCTTTGACCTCTCAGACTGATTCTGGCTCTCACCTCTCAGTCTGATTCTGGCTCTGACCTCTCAGACTGATTCTGGTTCTGACCTCTCAGACTGATTCTGGCTCTGACCTCTCATACTAATTCTGGCTCTGATCTCTAATACTGATTCTGGCTCTGACCTCTCATACTAATTCTGGATCTGATCTCTAATACTGATTCTGGCTCTCACCTCTCAGACTGATTCTGGCTCTGACCTCTCAGACTGATTCTGGCTCTGACCTCTCAGACTGATTCTGGCTCTGACCTCTCATACTGATTCTGGCTCTGATCTCTTCTACTGATTCTGGCTCTGACCTCTCATACTGATTCTGGCTCTGACCTCTCAGACTGATTCTGGCTCTGATCTCTCATACTGATTCTGGGTCTGATCTCTCATATTTCTTCTGGCTCTGACCTCTCAGACTGATTCTGGCTCTGACTTTTCAGTCTGATTCCGGCTCTGACCTCTCATACTGATTCTGGCTCTGACCTTTTCAGACTGATTCTGGTTCTGACCTTTCAGTCTGATTCTGGCTCTTACCTCTCATACTGCTTCTGGCTCTGACCTCTCAGACTGATTCTGGCTCTGACCTCTCATACTAATTCTGGCTCTGATCTCTAATACTGATTCTGGCTCTGACCTCTCATACTAATTCTGGATCTGATCTCTAATACTGATTCTGGCTCTCACCTCTCAGACTGATTCTGGCTCTGACCTCTCAGACTGATTCTGGCTCTGACCTCTCAGACTGATTCTGGCTCTGACCTCTCATACTGATTCTGGCTCTGATCTCTTCTACTGATTCTGGCTCTGACCTCTCATACTGATTCTGGCTCTGACCTCTCAGACTGATTCTGGCTCTGACCTCTCATACTGATTCTGGGTCTGATCTCTCATATTTCTTCTGGCTCTGACCTCTCAGACTGATTCTGGCTCTGACTTTTCAGTCTGATTCCGGCTCTGACCTCTCATACTGATTCTGGCTCTGACCTTTTCAGACTGATTCTGGTTCTGACCTTTCAATCTGATTCTGGCTCTTACCTCTCATACTGCTTCTGGCTCTGACCTCTCAGACTGATTCTGGCTCTGACCTCTCAGTCTCATTCTGGCCCTGACCTCTCAGTCTGATTCCGGGTCTGACCTCTCAGTTTGATTCCGTCCCTGACCTCTCAGTCTGATTCCGGGTCTAACCTCTCAGTTTGATTCCGTCCCTGACCGCTCATACTGATTCCGACTCTGATCTCTCATACTGATTCTGGCTCTGACCTCTCATACTGCTTCTGGCTCTGACCTCTCAGACTGATTCTGGCTCTGACGTCTCATACTGCTTCTGGCTCTGACCTCTCATACTGCTTCTGGCTCTGACCTCTCAGACTGATTCCGGCTCTGACCTCTCATACTGATTCTAGTTCAGCCCCCACAGGGCTCATGTGGCTTCTAGATGTTGGCGCCACATCTCTAGTCCCCTGACCAGCCAGACTGAAAAGCATCTTTTCCAGGATGTGAATTAGTGGAATGATGTTGTTCATCCGTTGGTCCTGGTGACTGACTAGCAAAGTTTCCTTCTCAAAGGGAACGAGCAAATGGCAGGTGTCACGTATGAGCTGCCACTGGCTAAAGTTACACAGGGGAGTACACGTATCTACTTGTTTCATCAAGAAATCGTTTATGGCTTCTCTGTTCATATAATTGATCTAACATATGTAGGGTTGAATTCCAACGGGTGGAAACATTGCATATCAGCCTATGTTGTGGGAGGCCGTTCTGCCGTTCAAACTCAAGAAGCGTGTGCTTGGCTGAATACGAGTGACTGAAGTGCATGCAAAGTTTCCTTGACATTTTTAGGATGTCTTGCAGATGGACCTAAGGAAACGCTTGACAGCCAGAATGAACACTTGTGCCATGCTTGACAGAGTGCTGACACCATGTTTTTACCATTGTTGGTCACCATGATTCTGATTTTAAGTTCTCTTGGAGAAAGCCAGGATTCGATTTTTTGATTGAGACAACGGAGGAGTTCTTCCCCTGTGTGACTTTGTTCGCCCAGGCAAATGAGGTGTAGAACAGCGTTACAGTGTTGTTCCCTGCACATGTGGTATGCTGGAGGAGCACTGGGAGTTATCCATGCAGTGGAGACTGAGGACACAGTGGAGGATGAGGCGGACATTGCAAAACCAATGGCGTGACAATGTGGAGGCAGAAGATGTGTTACCTGTCCAAGTTTCTGGTGTGTCACATTAACCCAGTGGGCCTTAAATGACATATATTGGCCTTGACCATAGTTACAGCTCCACACAGTGGCGCTGCCATGCACTTTGGCAGACATCACCAGGTTCAAGGACTTCCCCACCTTCTGTTCTATATATTTTGTAGGGTTGGTACTGCCTTCTTGGCAAAGTAATGACAGCTGTGGACTTTCCACCTTGGCTATCAGTTCTCTGAAAGTTGCAGAGTCCACCAATTTGAAAGGGAGTGACTGCAGCACAAGCAACTTGGACAGGAGCACGTTCAGCTTCTGCATCATTGGATGAGTGCACACATACTGTTTTCTCTTTGGCCGGGTTCACACGATGTATTTTGGCACATACTGTAGCACGTAGATGCCACGGGAGCTTTTGCAGGCCATATACGCTCCCATTGTTTTCAATGGGAGCCAATACCGTATACGCGGCGCTATTTTGCGGCCGCCGTAAAATCACAGTTGCAAAATAGTGCCGCGTATACGGTTCCGGCTCCCATTGAAAACGATGGAAGCGTATATGGCCCGCATCTATGTGCCACATTACGTGCCAAAATACATCGTGTGAACCCGAACTTAGATATAGATTCTTTGATCGATTGGTGACATGAATGGACTAGAAGGAGGAGGAGCAGAAGCATCACGACAATTTAGCCTTGACTGCCTGAAATGGGGTGTGTGACACTGGGTGATGCAACAGTTCCTGTGGCATGCTGGACCCCCACATTGGAGCCACGGCTCTCCCAGGCACTTTATGGTGCCTCTGCATATGTTGGCGCAGGGGCTTCACCTTCTGTCCACAGATTGAACATGTGGCCATATTCACCTCCCCTGGTGGCTTAACAAAAAACTGTCACACTGCCGAGTAGGTGATTTTACCCCCAGCACTCCGCACTAAGTGACTGCTACCGCCACTGTCTCCACGAACCCCTGCACCACTGCTCTCCAGGCAGGTAGGCTGCTGCAAAGCGGGTGGTCTACCCCAGGCCTGTTTGGCTCCCGACCTCCAACTGTTGCCACCCTACTGACTCTGCCATTGCCTTATGTTTATGCTGCCACCCTTTTCTCCTGATGACAGTGAAGACACCTCGCCATCCGGCTCCAAATTGCGATTGGCTTCATCATCATCCACTAATGTCTGCAGGTCACTGATGTCCTCCTCAACTGTCTCTGAGGCAAGAGCCTGACCGCTTGCAACACCAGCTGCCACCTCACTCTCCTTATTGCTACTGGAAAAAGCGGCAAATGTCTACTCCACATCTTGGCTGGGCATTAGCTGTTGACTGTCCTGTAGTAGGTCCTCACTGAATAGTGGCTCTGAGCTCACAGCAATTCCCTAGCTGAGGGAGCAGAAAAAGACATAGGCAGGTCGAGGACATGTGAGGGTAAAGGGCGATGTCAACTAATGGTTGTGTCTGACGAACCCACCAAATCCTGGCTGGGGGTGTCTGATGTAACTTGGGATGAAATGGATGACCAAGTCAACCAGTATACAACCGTTGGGTTGCTTGTCAAGACATGACCGCTACTTGACACTGGGAGCTCAGGCCTGTGGCCCTCCCCTGGTGGCCCTCCCCTGTGCATGACCTGCTGCTTCTCCATCTGACAAGCTGTTAATTTAATACAGAGAATTTTTACAGGGTTTAAAGGTCTGTCATTTTACACTTGGAATAGAAGGATGAATATGCCCCGTGTCTGTTTCTCCACTAGTAAACACTTTTAAATAAGTGTTAGAATAGCTGCTAACTGCAGGGATTAGTGGCTAAGAAGTCTTGATTTTTGCCAACTATATTGACAAATGGCCTGTAATTGTACACTCAGAACACATTGGCTACTGAGCCCCTAATTTCTTTTCCCACATTAAACGCTTTTAAAAAGGTATAAGAACCGCTGAGTGCAGGTATTAGTGGATGATAAATCACTGTTTTTGATGTAAAACACTTGACAAAGGTATTGCCAAGTTGGTTCTTCTTGCAAACTCCATTTAACAACCTGAAATGAAGACCCGACACCTTCTTTTGGATTAATTGGCCATAGCAGCCATTTTGTTAAATAAAATAACATAAATAAATAACCAAGTGCAAAATTTTCCACACCCAACAAACCCAACCATAAGTACAGTAAACACTCCATGTGTTTACCCCAGCCTTTACTTGTAAACTGCTAACCGATGACGGAGGTCCCAAATCCCATATTAACGTCCCATTTAGCACCGATAATGTTACCCCCATCCTTTCCACACCAGCTCGATGGCACCAACTTTTTAAAGCGCCTTGGTGCTTGTTCTATTTCCTTGGCCAAACGGGCCAACCCTTAAGAACCCTTTATTTGACAGATACATTCCACCAAAACCTGCTAATGGTTTTGGGGAGACCAGCCCCTACCATGGGGCCCTCCCCCACTAAAAGCATTCCCAGTAGACCAACCTTAAGGACCCCCACCACCAAGGCCACTGTGACAATAGCCACACCCCAAAATCCCAGTCCCACAACTAAATAAATAAAAAGAGGGCGGGTGGGCGGTGGCTTGCTTCTCTAAGTGGTTGAGAATGGCGGTAATATTTCCGCCCTTAGCTTAACCCCTTCCCGACATGCGCCGTAATAGTACGGCGCGTGTCGGGTCTGTAACTATGGCGACCGCCCGGGAGCCGGGCGGCCGTCATAGCCACCGGGTGTCTACTGCTTTAAGCAGTAGACAAGCGGCTCTAATGCCTCCGATCGGTCCCCGGACCAATCGGAGGCATTAACCCCTCCGGCGCTGCTGTCAAAGGCGCCGGAGGCGCCATTTTCCCGGCGGCGCATGGGCGCCGCCATTTTGGCAAGGATCGCCGGCTCCTGGAGCATGCTCCAGGGCTGACGTCATGTTGCAGTGACAGCCGGGAGCCTTGTTAAAGGCTCCCAGCCGGTCTGCAAATTCTCTCTTTTGCAGGCTGGTGTATACAGCCTGCAAAAGAGATGATGCTTTTTTGCAATGCATTGCAATGCATTAGCATTGTAATGCATTGCATTAGTGATCAGACCCCCTGGGGTTCAACACCCCTAGGGGGTCTAATAAATGCAAAAAAAAAATAAATAAATAAAAAAAATAAAAATATAAAAAAATATAAAAAGTATTAAAAGTTCAAATCACCCCCCTTTCCCTAGAACAAATATAAAAGTAGTTAAAAACTGTGAAACATATACATGTTAGGTATCCCCGCGTCCGAAATCGCCCGCTCTACAAATCTATAAAAATATTTTTCCTGTTCGGTAAACGCCGTAGCAGGAAAAATAGTCAAAAGTGCCAAACCGCCGTTTTTTCACTGTTTTAATTCTGATAAAAATTTGAATAAAAAGTTATCAAAGCAATAACATTTCCCAAAAATGGTAGAACTAAAAAGTACACCCAGCCCTGCAAAAAAAGACGCCCTATGCATCCCCGTACACCTATGTATAAAAAAGTTACGGCCATCGGAATATGGCGACTTTTAGAAAAAAAAAATTTTAACACCGTTTTGGAATTTTTTTTAGGGGTCAAAATGTAAATAAAACCATATAAATTTGGTATCCCTGGAACCGTACCGAAACACAGAATACAGGGGACATGTCATTTTGGCTGCACAGTGAACGCCGTAAAACCAAAGCCCGTAAGAAAGTCGCAGAAATGCATTTTTTCTTCAAATCCACCCCATTCTGAATTTTTTTCCTGCTTCCCAGTACATTATATAGAATAATTAATGGTGGCATCATGAAGAAAAAATTGTCCCGCAAAAATTAAGACCTCATATGACTCTGGGAGCGGAGAAATAAAAAAGTTATGGGGTTTAGAAGGAGGGGAGTCAAAAACGAAAAACGAAAATCAAAAAATGCCATCGGCGGGAAGGGGTTAAATATCCCCATTCCCCTCCCTCACCCACTTAAGTCCACCTCTCCACTAACCCAGCCTCCTGCACTAACAGCCAATTAACCCCATACCGTGCCAACACCTTGAGCTATCATCCCCTCATGTCACCCCTTGTCATGTAGGCCTTCCCTCATCGTCATCGCTGTCCGGCCGGCCTTTTTTGTTGTGTTCTACCTTGAACACAGAGGTATGAGTAATGAGAAGCAGTATAGCGGTAGTGAGTAGTAAGCTGACCAAGTATTAGCTGCAATGTGTATTAAGTTTCTTACTGATAACGCTGCAAACACCGCAAATTCTTCTTTGATTTCCTCCCTATACTTTCCCTTCACTAATAATCCTCTTTCCTTGAACTTGTATCCGTTTTCTAACACTGTCCCTAGCTCCTGCTTATGTCTGTCCCTGCAGTAAGTATGTGAAAATGACTGCACCTAAAATGGCTGCTGGTTTTTATAGGGCTGTGACATCACCGGTGCCGCTGACTGCTGATTAGCTGCCCGATTGGCATTATGGGTGATCCCGTATTCCCAGAGCTCCCTGCCCCTTGTCCAAACATATACAGTTGCCATTTGATTAAAAAAATGTGATTCAATGCATCGAGAGTTGAAGAAATTCGGTTTCTAGGCGAATCGAAGGTTTCCTGAAATTCAGATCGAATTCCACTTCTGCAGAATCGATTTGCTTATTCCTAATTATTTATTACTGCTTGTTTTATAGAGACTTATCACCTGAAGATACAAGGAAGTAAATGCTGTCAATGAAGGATGCTATCTGGCCCAACTTTGTTTTCCCCCAATGTCCAGTCATAATCTTATATTATGTTGACACAGAGTGATTCGGTTGCAAAAATGATCCAATAAATATGCCAGGGAAATGTCACACAAGCCAAACAAAAGACAGACAGCTGTAGTGCTTGTATATATTTCCTAAAAAGAGAGATCAGGGTACAACACTGTTCTTGTCACATTGGATAAATAGCTGTATGGAAATACATGCTGTAATGTGCCAAAAATGAAATTTTAACATTGCAAATAACCTGAAGGACACTCAACAAAACAGCTTGAGACCTAAATACAAAAAAATGCAAAATCACACACAGTAAATATGAATATGCACATTGGATGCAGAGCGAGATAAAGCAGAATACAAAATATTTTATGATACATATAACAGAATAACATTTATATCCATTTAATGTCATGTTTTTGTATTTTGTGCTTTTTGAAAGGGTAAAGAATATAGATGAGCGAACAGTGAAATATTCGAGATTCGTTTCGAGTAGAGTCAATATTCGACTACTCGATCGAATATCGAATCCCATTATAGTCTGTGGGAAAAAATGCTTGTTTCAGGGAAAACCACTATTCGACTAAAGGAGAGTCACCAACTCCACGAGTAGCAGGAGGAGGATTTAGGAGGAGTGCTGTGCAGTTAAAGCGCACGGACCCCATCATAGTCTATGGGGTCCGTGGACTTTAACTGTACAGTGCTTGCAGTTGCACTGATATTCCGTTCAGGAGGGTCCTCCTGCGGACTCCTTCCGGGCAAGAGGCAAGCACTAATGTGAACCGGCCCTTACTCGTCCTGCAGAACCAGCATTGATTGGCCGAATGCTATACGCTGTATAGTATTTGGCAAATCAACGCTAGTTCTGTAGCAGGCTCGTCCTTGCTAGTCGGGAGAGCTGGCAGCTTGCGTTTATGCGGGAGCTGACTTTTTCTCATAGGAATGCATTGACCAGCGTTGATTGGCCAGTGCACAGCATTTGGCCAATCAACGCTGGTTCTGCCGGATGATCGTCTGTGAGGAGACTGTGCACTGAGCTCTGCTACACCTGAGAAGCAGCAGAGCTGGCCATGCGCTGAGCTCTGCTACACCTGAGATGCAGCAGAGCTGGCCGTGCGCTGAGCTCTACTACACCTGAGATGCAGCAGAGCTGGCTGTGGGCTGACCTCTGCTACACCTGAGATGCAGCAGAGCTGGCTGTGCGCTGAGCTCTGCTACACCTGAGATGCAGCAGAGCTGGCCGTGCGCTGAGCTCTGCTACACCTGAGATTCAGCAGAGCTGGCCGTGCGCTGAGCTCTGCTACTCCTGAGATGCAGCAGAGCTGGCCGTGCGCTAAGCTCTGCTACACCTGAGATGCAGCAGAGCTGGCCGTGTGCTGAGCTCTGCTACACCTGAGATGCAGCAGAGCTGGCCGTGCGCTGAACTCTGCTACACCTGAGATGCAGCAGAGCTGCCATGCGCTAATCTCTGCTACACCTGAGATGTAGCAGTGCTGTGTCAACTCTACTATACCAGAGTATAGCAGAGTCTAAGATCGGACCACCATGGAGACTGCTGTGGTCCGATCTTAGACTCTGCTATACTCAGGTATAGCAGAGTTGACACAGTGCTGCTACATCTCAGATGTAGCAGCGTTGAGCACACAGCACTGCTACATCTCAGGTGTAGCAGAGTTTAGCGCACGGCCAGCTCTGCTGCATCTCAGGTGTAGCAGAGTTCAGCGCACGGCCAGCTCTGCTGCATCTCAGGTGTAGCAGAGCTCAGCGCATGGCCAGCTCTGCTGCATCTCAGGTGTAGCAGAGCTCAGCGTACAGCCAGCTCTGCTGCATCTCAGGTGTAGCAGAGCTCAGCGCACAGCCAGCTCCGCTGCATCTCAGGTGTAGCAGAGGTCAGCGCAGAGCCAGCTCTGCTGCATCTCAGGTGTAGCAGAGCTCAGCGCACGGCCAGCTCTGCTGCATCTCAGGTGTAGCAGAGCTCAGCGCACGGCCAGCTCCGCTGCATCTCAGGTGTAGAAGAGCTCAGCGCACGGCCAGCTCTGCTGCATCTCAGGTGTAGCAGAGCTCAGCGCACTGCCTGCTCCGCTGCATCTCAGGTGTAGCAGAGCTCAACGCACGGCCAGCTCTGCTGCATCTCAGGTGTAGCAGAGTTCAGCACATGGCCAGCTCTACTGCATCTCAGGTGTAGCAGAGCTCAGCGCACAGTCAGCTCTGCTGCATCTCAGGTGTAGCAGAGCTCAGTGCACGTTCAGCTCTGCTGCATCTCAGGTGTAGCAGAGCTCAGTGCACGTCTAGTTCTGCTGCATCTCAGGTATGGCAGAGTTGAGCGCACAACTCTGCTACACCGGAGATGTTGCAGAGCTGTGTCAACTCTGTTATACCTGAGATCAGACCACAATGGAGACTGCTGTGGACCTATCTTAGAATCTGCCTCCTCACAGACGAGCCTCCAGCAGAACCAGCGTCGATTGGCCGAATGCTGTACACTGTATGGCATTCGGCCAATCAACGCTGGTCAATGCATTCTTATGGGAAAAAGTCAGCTCCTGCATTATTAGTGGCGTAATGCAGGGACTTGGGCATGTTAGATGCCCCCAGGCATGCTTCCCCTGCTGTCCCAGTTGCATTATAGAAGTGTTGTCCTTATTTACTGAGGTGTCATAGTGGACTTGGTGACTCTCCTGAGTCGAAGAGTGATTTCCCCTGAAACAAAGCTTTTTCCCCATAGACTATAATAGGGTTCGATATTCGTTCCAATAGTTAAATATTGAGTGGCGATTCAAAACGAATATTGAACGTATACATTCTGCAAGGACTGACAATTGACTTGCAGTAAATTCAATATTATCTTTGAGTTTACATAGAGAGATAAACAACACTGTCCAAGTCTTTATCAGCAAATTGTGAATAGCTGACCTGATTACCTGGACCTAAGAGCAGGCGATAACAGCACTGAAAGTAATCCAGAGAACTCAGCCTCCCTCCCCTCCAGGGAACAGTGAGTCAAATTATCTCTTTTATAATGCTAGTGTGAGGACCTAAGTAGTTTGTAAAGATTTGTGTGTTTTCTGGTAGTGTTTGGTTGGGGATTTGAGCCGGTGTTCTGTGGCTCTCTAGTTGTTTTCTTACCACTGAGCTATTCATTTAGGTGTTTAGTATCTGCCTTTAGTATACACTTGAGGTCACTTCAATGCAAGCCTCAGGTGTTTGACATACTCATCAACCTTTTAGATTGATCCGGGGTCTGTATAAGGCAGAGGCCTGGCTTCAGTCTTTGCTGGTTTTCGTTGTTACCAACCTGAATTCTTGGCCCAGTTAGGAGGAGTTACTTGTGGAAGTTGCACAAGCTGATTTGGAAGTGGTTTGAGTGTTACCTTGTGTGAGAGTCTGTTTTTCCCTGTACACTTCTACTCAACCCCTGTCCTACATTTTTTGGTTGACTGACACTGTCTTGGTATTAGGGCCCCTTCACACGGAGTATACGCTGGCTGATTCTGAATGTGTAAACGTTCCGAATCAGTGGCGTTTAAAACAGATCCCATTGCTTTCTATGGGAGTCGGCATATGTGCGCTCCCCATAGAAATGAATGGGCTGCTTTTTTCCATTCATTTCTATGGGGAGCGCACATATGCTGGCTCCCATAGAAAGCAATGGGATCTGTTAGCGTATACTCTGTGTGAAGGTGCCCTTAGTGAGGTTTTGTTAGGGTTTCAGGAGTTATTTTGCCCTTGTCTTGTGTTTCCCTTTCCTCACTACTCCACTGTTCCTCCCCTCATACTCCTGTTGTGTGTTTATGTTGTGCTGCATGTTTGTTTTCCAGTACATCCCGCCCCAGTTGTTTCTGTTTGCAGCTGCACCTCTTCTTCGTTAGGGGTGACCACCTTTAGTATCCCAGTTCCTAGTCTCTTTCAGCTCTCTCCCTACCTATCCATTAGGTCTTCGTGTTTAGAGTCAGACGTTGCTGGGGCCAAGCTTAGCTTGGGAACAGCCGATCAACACCCTCAGGCAGGGCCTAGTCAGCTGTTGTAGCGCCATTGAGAGTTTCCTACCTCATTCCCATAGAGGTGCACACTGCATTCAGTATTCAGTTGCTTGGGCATAGGCACAATCGTGACAGCTAGATAAGGAGAGACAGAGACCAGGGACCAAGGAAACGATGTGTAAACAATGGGATGAATAATTTCACATAGCAGACAAATGAGGCGGCATTTCTAAAGCAATATAGTTAGGAAAGCTATTGAATTTACATGAGCTATCAGTCTACATAGGATCCTGGAGATGGGAACACCCCTTTTAATCCATGGCACTGCCCCCTTAATTTGCCTTTGAGCATATATGGGGTTAATGAAATTTAAAATTTTAGCAAATAATATTAAGATTATTGAAAGTTCCCAAATATAATGGGTAGTGTCCTGAAAGAATATGCAGTGCTTCTATAAAAAAAAAAAAAAAAAAAGTTAGCTTAAGGACGTCAGTTTAAGTTGCTCTTACAAAGAGAATACTGAGTTACCAGCCAAATCTCTTTATAATGAAACAGAATAAATGCAGGCCCATTCAGAATAGAACAACCCGTTATTACAGCTATGAGGGGGTCTACATTTTATCTAAAGGTACAGCTGTTAGAAGAGAGATCACAAAACCTTGTTGACCTAAAACTTACCATCTTGCATTTGAACAATGTTTACAGCACAAAAAGTTCTTATTTTACTTACAGCAAAATATGCAGCAGACTGGTTTATTAAAATAAAAAACAAAAAAAAAAAAACAAAGACTGGAAAATAAATAAACCTTGACTTCAGGTACAAAAGGAGCCAAACATAATACAGCCTTAACTTTAGGCAAAAACAAAATAAAAACCTGCTCGTCTGAGCCACTATCTAAACAGAACAGATTAACTATATGTGTGGCTTACTTCCAGCGACATGAAGAAAACAGATGCAATATACAACTTCTCATCTGGTACACTTTGACACTGAACTATACCATTTCTTTAATGCTGAATATAGGAACTGCGCAGTACCACTTCTCTTGTAATTGATATATAGTATGGATACTGCACAAAACCAATGTTTATCCTGTATATAGAGGGCCATACTAATGTCTATGTTGGCTGCTTGAGTGGTAGATGATTACAGTTAAAGTTTCTTAACAAACACAAGTTAAACCAACACCTTGCCGGAACTATTTAGTGGGGGAGTGGGTTACGGAGTATATCAACATACTGTAGGTTCACAGTGGTGAAAGAGATTGGGTAGGACCAAACCAGTAATGTTTCCTTATGGCTAAAGCCCTACATTGCAGAAACGCAGCAGAAAGTATTCTACCGCTTTACAATACTAGCACATATTATGGAAAATAGTGCTGCAGATAAGCTGCACTTTGAATAACACATGCATTATTGAAAAATGTAGTGTGTTAATTTTAGCTGCAAAATGCAAGTGTTTTTCCTAGAGGTTTAATAAGGGAAGAAAAATGGCAGAGAATGCAGCAAAAATGCGATGTAAAACACTAGAAAAAAACATGATGCTTTTTTTTTTTTTTTTTTTTTTTTTTTTTTAAAAAAAGCTTTGATTCACTATGTTGGACTTTATCTTATCACTAACTTTTTAACCCTCACACTGTTTGTCTTCAGAAAAGCAGTGTAAGGCCTTTGTTCACATCTGCATCAGTAATCCATTCGGGGGAGTCCGCATGGGGACCCCCGAACAGACCACTTAACGCATTTGCAAGCAGTGTGCAGTGAAAGCACACGGATTCCTATAGACTATAATGGAGTCCATGTGCTTGCCGCACACTGCCCGTATGAATCATGTGGACAGGTACATAGTGTATCACCATCCCACAGGTGTTACCTCACTCTGCTACCAGTCACATACATTTACCACTAATTGTGGGTTACACATGTACTTACAATGCTTCTAATGGAAAAGTACAGGTGTATCTAGGAAAACAGTGGAAAATGCATGTGGCTGGGAGCACAGTATGACAGCACCTCTATGTTGAGGTTTGTGCTATATGACTTTAGTATAGGGGTCGCCAGCCTTACAATTATTGACCCATACTCTGAGGACCTCATCTTTGATATTTTAATTGAAATCAGCATACCAAACAAAAAAGGTTGCCTACCCCTAACCTAACCGAATTTTTGGGAGGTCACTCTTGCTCTTGTAGTTCAATACAGGAGCGTACTGCACAGGCGTCAGAGGTTGGACCGACACGGAAGACATAAGAGGTAGGATTGCAGCTGAAGAAGGAGGCGTCGCTGGAGAGAGCTCTCTGGCAGCAGGGGGGATGACCCCATTGCCGTTTGAGCGCTGGGGCCCACCCCCATTGCTGCGGAGAACTCATTTGAATACCGGTTAAAACCGGTATTTATAAGGAACGGTGCCGCGGAGACCATGTCTAAAGGTAAGAAATGAATAGCCTTTCTAAAGGCTATTCCGACGTCTAAAGCGATTTAGTGGTAGAATCCCTTTAAAACGATTGTTTTTTACAATATAATCACCACATGAGTCTAAAACAAACCACAGGAAAAAACCTTTCCTCAAAAAAGGGTAATTTTTGGAACATTTTAAGTATTAAAATGTGTAAAAGCTAGTGGCAGCGCAGTGTAAGGTTAAACTCAGAGTTTGTATCCACTGCTTTTTCTTAGACATATATGTCACTTTCACTTGGATATCACTTTGTCTGTGTTTGCCTTACAGAGCTAGAAATTTGATTGATGGGTTCCTAGGAGCCCTAACAGTGTTATACATTATCTTTGAAGCCTATTATACTGTGGTTTCACCAAAAAGACCCCAAAAAAATCTTAGTCCTGAACCACCCAAAATGAAACAAAGCTTGAGAGGTTCACTCATCCCTACTAGTAGACTTGGTTGTGGTAAAGTACCTTTGAAGTAAGTTTGGTTCTGTTAATACACGTTTGTAGAAAGCTTGGTTCCTGTGTTGTATCTATATAGTAAGATTCTGTTATCAAACCTATGTTGTGTGAGCAAAATTAAATCTTGGGTTTATTAATTTGATAATTTATTAAGCAGGATTTTTCTATATCTTATATCTTTTATACCGTGAAATAGCTTTTATTTAAAAAAGTATAGAAAAAAGTGTATATTTTAAATTTGGTAATGTAAGTTCCTCAAAAGGGTTCAGCTATGGAACTCATGATCTGGTGGAAAACAAATCGGGAACTCACTGAATAAGTGAGATAACTATAAATTCAAATCAAGATCAGTTATAGTCTAATATGAAAACATCCAGTAGACTATATATGTAATTTCCATTTCAGTGTGGATATGATTGATTACTCAAATATATTCCCTGTTAGGGCACGGCTTCAGAATTCTACTATAACTAAAAGCATGTCAAGGGTTTGGACCTTGAGACAACATCTTTATTGACCATACCTATGTGTGTCTTGCTTTCTCCTCACCTGCTGACTCTCTCTAGGCCAGAGAGTGACCCCTCGTTCAAATCTGTGTTGATATTCTGTCCAGGGGAGTCCGCAACAGAATAGCAAATGCAATTGCAAGCACTGTGCAGTAAAAGCACACGGACCCCATAGACTATAATGGGGTCGGTGTGCTTGCCACACGCTGCCCGCATGAATCATGCAGACAGAAAAGTACATTGTGAACTACTTTCCTATCTGCATGATCCCTGCGGAGATCTGGTGACAAGCACACAGACCCCATTATAGTGTGTGGGGATCCATGTGCACAGCGCTTGTAATTGTGTTTGGTATTCCGTTGGGGGGGGGGGTCCCCATGCGGACGCCCCTGGATGGAATACCAACATAGATGTGAACAAGGGGTAAGAGAAATTTGCTAACCATAATTTGAATCCTACAGAGAAAGAGGTGACATGCTCAAGCCTTTGAGACTTGTCTTAAATTCTTCAGAAAAAGTAGTAAGCTTTGTTCTGGTACTGTATCTATGCAATAAGCTTGTTTTGTTACTGAACCTAGGTAGTATGTTTGGTTTTGGAACTGTTTGGATCTCTACCATATCTATGCAGTAAGAATCTTAGACACTTTAGATAGGTGATGTCCTAAAACCTTCACACAGTTAAGGTCCCATGGTAGCCTTACATGCCCTCCTATACTACTTAAAGGGGCTCTATCAGCAAAATCATGCTGCTAGAGCCCCACATATGCGTGAATAGCCTTTAAAAAGGCTATTCAGGCATCGGTAATGTTATATTATACTAACACCCCCCCCCGTTTTAAAATAACCTAAAAAAGAATGTGCTCTGCTTACCGAACGTGCACGCTGGGTGGGCATTCAGGGTGTGTCTTCATCTTCATTCCCGCCTCTTCTTACTCCGATGTCCTCCGGTCCTGTCTTCCTCCAGCGCTCGCAAACGGCCAGTGATAGCCGGGGCGCATGCGCAGTAGCCGTAGTAGAAGCCGCATGCTACTGCGCATGCGCCCAGGCCATTTTTTCATATCAGTGTCCGCGAGCGAGCGCTGGTAGAAGATGGGACCGGAGGACATCGGAGGAAGAAGAGGCGGGGATGAAGATGAAGACACACCCAGAATGCCCGCCCAGCATGCACGATCCGTAAGTAGAGCACATTCTTTTTTAGGTTATTTTTTTAAAACGGGGGGGTAGTTTAATATAATATTACTGATGCCTGAATAGCCTTTTTAAAGGCTATTCACGCATATGTGGGGCTCTAGCAGCATGATTTTGCTGATAGAGCCCCTTTAATAATTTAGTGCCTGTTTTTGAACCATATCCAATTCTTTTATGGTATATGAAGCCCGAAACCAAATCTAATATTCAACTTTATTTAGATCATTTAGTCTACAGTCTGGTTATGCTTTTCTATTTTGCTTTGTACACTGTGTTGACTGATAAAATGAGTTACTGCAATATTCTGAATTTCTCCCAACTGCCCTGCCAAGGGAATTATTCTCTCTATAACACTATACATGTATATATTATCCTTTTATTACTTCTGTACTATGGGAATAGAAAAACATAGCATATTTTTTCTTATTATTAAACTTAAGTTGAGGTACTGTACTTCATAACCTTGCTTTATTACTAATATCTTTGCGCACATTCTATCAGAACTATTCACCACATTTTCCAGTTTAATGATGTGATATAATCATTTTATCCCCTTCCTGACATTTAACGTACATGTACATCATAATGTCAGGTTTGGGATATGGAAAGTGTTCAGTAATTGAGCCCTCTCCATATACAGTGGGTGCTGGCTGCAATATAAAGCAGAAACCTGCCTGTAACAGTCGTGACTGATGGTAACATAAATTATGGCTGTTAACCACTTAGATGCCACATTCAAATATGATCTTTGCCATTAAACCCGTGCACTGTCACTTTGGATACAATCACCACCCCCTGCAGTGTCAAAGAGGGGCAGCAACTGGTTTCCATGACAGATGGGTGATCTTCTATTACACCTTGTCACAGGAAGAGAGTAATAAAACAGCAATATGTAGACAGTATGCTCCAATACAAAAGTATTGAAGTATAGGGGATGGAACCTAACCACCGACAGTGCTGGACACCTGAGCCTGAAGCTCCGTCTCAGTAGGGCCTAAGAAATGTCCAGTTCATCTGTCACACAGCATAAATGGTGAAAATAGGAAGTCAGAAGTGGGGATACACTCTGCAACACATAAAAGGACCTGCAATCTACACAAACATAGTCCTCATTAATACAGCACTCCTTCTAAAATTGTGCAGAAGAGTGCAGACACTAAATTTAATGTGGACTCAGATGGTGAGACCAGTACGGAAGTGGATTTTCATGACCAGTCACCTGCTCCTGTGAAGGTAAACCATGTCCATTCTTATTTTTATACATGCTTTATACTGCTTAAGAAATTATATTTTTCTTTGTGCAACATTTATACGTTAAGATGGCGCCTGTATCCGGTACCGCACCCAGAGGCTGACGCACATGATCGTCATGTGGTTTACAAGAAAGACAGTATCATTTCTCTGGAAATCGAAAGCTAAGAGATGTTGAAACTTAAGAGCCAATGACTGATCGCCAGTGTATTCGGATACAAGACGTATATGCTTACAGCCTGCCGTTATCTTATCTTTCTTGCATTCCTGTATAAAAACTGTAACTTCCTCAATAAACCTCAGTACTGTGTGAGCAGGCACAGCGCCTTGTTGCATGGACTGGGATTAACACTGACTTCTGTGTCGGAGTTCATCTTAATCAGCGCGCACATGCATGATTGATTTGGAGCAGGTGACTGACCACTGGAAGTGACCCATATTCTGGTGGAGGTCACTACCTCAACAAGTGGCGCCCGAACAGGGACTACGGCCATAGGACCACCGCGGATGACCGACCCGCGCCGGACCCTGGACATCGGACGGCGTCTCACCGACCCGAGGCCTGATCACCCTCATTAGAGTCACGGTAAGTGTATGCATATTCATATGAATATGTGTCATTTGCTTGTGACTGTCGGTGTGTCGCTGTCTGGCTGACAGGTGATCCAGTTGGATCGATTGTCCAGTCTGAGTGATATGGATAGGTGGGTCCTGGAGCCGTAGTCTGAACTTGTTTTTCCTCACCGGTATATATATATATCACCGAGTGTTCAGTCACCTGTGTTGCTTCAGATTCCGGGAAGTGAATTTCTTGCCCTCTTTGATGTAGAGTAGTGCGTGTGATCTTTTGGATGATCGCATGTTATGGTTCTGTGTGCAAATACAAAAATAATAATAAACGCAACAGAACCGCTAAGCCGCAGAGCACTGCGGCGAGGTCCACAGGCCCAGATGGGCAGCCGTTAGTCTTAATTATGCACCACCAGTTGAACTGCACTGGCAGTTGTGCAAGACAAATGTGAACAGGCGGAAACAGCGTCTCCTCAGTTAAACGACACTGGGAGAGCGTGCTAAAGTATAGTAGTTCAGCAAGTGAAGCTTTGACAGGAGCCCCTGCTATACAGCAGGAGAGCCAGGACTTAGCCTGCTTCACTTTGATGCAAACACACAAGGCTGCCAGGAGTTAGCTTCACTCCTGTTCAGTAACAAAACAAACTCCTAACCTTCAAGGAGATAAACAGCAATTGAGCTAGGAATGGGTAAACTGGTTTCAAAGGGCAACTCCAAGGACTTCTAGCTGGATCCCTACTCAGCCCTAGTTTTGACAGGAACCTGGCCCTAACCTCCTATCTCAACATATGTTAAGCAAAGTGTGAGCACCGGGCAGGCATCGGCTCACACTTTTTAAAGGCTAATCCCCGCCCAACAGGGGCGGTGGCATGACATCACCGACCATGCTCAGTAAGGCCAAACTGGGACTTAGCCTCAGAGCGGACCCAAAATGCCTGAGCATGCTCAGTGGGGAGAAAACGGCACTTAGCCTCTGAGCGGCTCCAAAATGCCTGAGCATGCTCAGTGTGCCGAAAACTGGACTTAGACTCCAGACATCCTATTACACAACGCCGAGGGCGAGGTTCGGATTGGCCCGCAGGTGGCGCTGTGCGCTGTGATGGAACCCTGCGAGACCCGATCCTAACATCGCAACATTTGATCCATAGCATGAGGCCGTCAGGGAGTAGGACGGGTGCTGTGGTGTGATTTGATTGTTGATTTATAGCATTAAGCCGTCAGGGAGGAGGACGGGTGCTGTGGTGTGATTTGATTGTTGATTTATATCATTAGGCCGTCAGGGAGGAGGACGGGTGCTGTGGTGTGATTTGAGTGTTGATTTGTAGCATTAGGCCGTTAGGGAGGAGGACGGGTGCTGTTGGGTTGTTTTATTTGATATTGCCCAGTGACTGCAACCTGTGGTCAGGGACCTGACAACAAGAGTCTGAAACCGGTAAAGGTGACTTTGTTGGTGGTGAGGTTGTGGGGTCACATATCCGTCAGTGCACAGGCAGATAAGCAATATTGGGACCGTGAGAATGTTGCGGTTGTTCAAAAGGGAGCATGTTTTGCCTGACGGGGCACAGACTGCTGTTGATTTGGTTCGAGTCAGAGAAGGCAAGAAATATGTGAAAGAGGCTTTGAGAATGTATAAACTGGCTGAGGTGCCTCCTACGGGCCGATTGCAGCCCAGTGTGTGGAGAAAAATGTTAGAAGAGTCACGGGGAATGTTAGAAGATAAAGGTTTGCTGGAAGCCGCACAAGCTCATTACAGGGTCGCAAGGACTCTAGAACGTGAGGGATATGCAGAACTGACAGGCGAGGGAGGACATGAAAATGCTGAACCTTTGTTTCTTTGTTTGGTTATCTGAAACTTGATGATAAAAAGAATATGCCGAGTATAATTGCTTGTGCGCCACTGCCCTAAAATGGCGCCGAGAGTAGTGGAGATGGGTGGATCTGTGACGTCTGTAGACGGCAGAATCCTGATTGGCAAGATGTCTGTGTAGCCTGTGGAGCTCCCCGCCCATCCCCTGTTGCCTCATCTTCCGGACCAACGCCCAGGGATGGCGGAAGTGAGGTTATGGCTGTTCCCACTGGCAGCCATGTTAGTACACCCAGACCAACATCTCCAGCCCTCACCACCCCTCAGATCACGCCCCCTTTATCCGGTGATAGCCACATCCAGTTCCTATCACAAACCCTCAAGCCCGGAAGAGGTCAAACCCCCGGTAGCCCCCTTTCCGAGTGTCCGAGTGTCTATGCCCAGTTCAGCTATAAAAGACCTCACTGTATACCACTATTATGATGTTTAGAGGATTATACGTTCAAAACTTTGGTTGGGATCTAGTAAAGAAAAGGAAAATTGGGAAGGTCTGGTAAATTTCCCTTAACTTCAAGTATAGTTTAAGAGATTCTGAACACTTGTGGTAATTACTAGAGTGAGGTTTGCTATGGAAAAATAAATAAATAACGCAAAAATATTAATGTGTAATTTTGGTGTCAGTATATTAACTGCTGTTTGACTTTTATTCCTATTTTATTTCTGTAGAGAGCAATCAAAGCATTTTAATTGACTGCCAAGAGCTTCAAGGTCGTTTTATGTCATAGACTGCCAGATGCTGGAGGAAGCGCAGAGAAGACGAAACTTGGCTTTGTGCCAGCACCAGAGTCCACAGTCTATGTATTATATCAAAAGAAGTGATTTGGTACAAAAAAAAGGTTAACCTGAGTAACGTATAATGACAATGTGTATACAGGGATATCCAAGCATATGATGTAATGGTTATGTTTTGAATTATTGGTTGTCTGTTATTATCTTTTAAACTGTTGTATCCATAAAAAGAGCAAAAGGTGATAGTGAAAAGTTTTGAATCTTCACAGCGTGGGTATGGGAGGTCACGGAGGGGGAGACGGCCACTCACCCTCTGTCGCCTCGGCAACATACAAGTTGGGGTTTTACCCCAAGTTAAAATCTTTGTGCAAGAGTTTAAGGCACACAGAGATTGGATTACTGGTAACATCTATGTATTACAGAGAATATTCTGATTTTTACTTGTTTGTTTATATATCTATTTGTTTATGTTTTATTTATGGGAATGGGAAATAATGAGATGAAACTTCTTCTTTGTGTCTTATCCCATAGTTATGTGTTGAGACTTATGTTGGAACTTTATATCCCGTTATGTTATGCTAATTATTCTAACGTGTCTTCTTCTTGTCTAAAAATTTACCATAAGAGACCGGAATCCTTTTCCTGAGCTGACTCAGATCACGGTTATGAGGGAAGGTAACTCATCTGGTCTGTGCTGTATTTTAATCTTTGTATATTAATCTTTATAATTTGTATCATACAGAAGTGTGCACAATATCACACTAGCTTCCGTTCTCTTTTTATGTAGTCACTGATCCAACATAGAATTGTCTTAGTAAAGCATTTGGTGTTGCCTTCTTTAAAGCCGTACCCGACCCCTTAGTTAGTTAAGATAGTTGGAAAAACATATAGTGCAATAAGAGGGGTATGGTAGAAGGTTTTTCTTGTTAGGACTGTGTTATTAGCAACATTTTGACTTTAAAAGTAAAATTTTAGGAAAATTCTGATAATCTGGAATTTTGAGACGTCCATCCAATAATCCGGAATATAGTGTGAAATTGTGTTAAACATGTATTTTGGTCAATGAGCGGTCACAATGTGTTAGATTATGTGAATCATGAAATGAATAGTTGAAGAATGTTGAGGTAATGAAAAGATGCCAGAAAGTGGCATGAAACAGGAGGTTTAGGTATGTTGGGTATGTTGCCTAAGTTTAGGATGTCAAAGAGATGGAACATGGAATGTTGAAACATAAAGTGATGTGATAATATGCACATAATAGGATGGGTATCGGATTTTAGGGTGAAGCAAGTGGAAAGATTGCTCCAGCAAGTGAAGAGATTGCGCAAGAAAGTGAACATAGGTTGAGATAAGCTGATTGAAACCAGGATTGTCCCCATTGTAGGAAAACTGTTATTGAAACTTAGAAACTCAGTAAGGTGTCCGAATTTGAAAACATGTATGTGTATGTTGATTGATAAAAAGACGTAGCACAGATTATCTTTGTAATGATGTTTTGGTTTTTAAAGAAAAGGAGAGAAAAATTATTTTGTTCTATACTAAGTGGATTAGAAGTCACTCCCATACCTGTTGTGTAGTGTTCTATGTGTATGATTGTGTTGTGTGAACAGGAGATTGATTTGATCCCTCAGTTAATGTTTCTGCTTTCTCTGCTGATATATATATATATATATATATATATATATATATATATATATATATATATATATATATATATATATATATATATCTCTGCTGATATATATATATATATTATATATGATATGATATGATTTATATATATATTTCTCTGCTGATATATATATATATATATATATATATATATATATATATATATATGTGTGTGTGTGTTCTGAATATGTACCTAACCTTATTGCATTGATATTATGAGATTGTACAAATGTGTTTCTGTTTCTTTAAGAGAGATTGCTGAGGTCTGTAGTCCTACACAAGACACAGCTATGAGATACAGGGGGGGGGGGGGGATACCCAGCCATGGCTATGAGTGGGATAGGCGGCTATGTGAGCTGCAGCATGATAAGATACAGTCCTATGAAAAAGTTTGGGCACCCCTATTAATCTTAATCATTTTTAGTTCTAAATATTTTAGTGTTTGCAACAGCCATTTCAGTTTGATATATCTAATAACTGATGGACACAGTAATATTTCAGGATTGAAATGAGGTTTATTGTACTAACAGAAAATGCGCAATATGCATTAAACCAAAATTTGACCGGTGCAAAAATATGGGCACCTCAACAGAAAAGTGACATTAATATTTAGTACATCCTCCTTTTGCAAAGATAACAGCCTCTAGTCGCTTCCTGTAGCTTTTAATCAGTTCCTGGATCCTGGATGAAGGTATTTTGGACCATTTCTTTCTACAAAACAATTCAAGTTCAGTTAAGTTTGATGGTCGCCGAACATGGACAGCCCGCTCTCAAATGATCTGAAAACAAAGATTGTTCAACATAGTTGTTCAGGGGAAGGATACAAAACGTTGTCTCAGAGATTTAACCTGTCAGTTTCCACTGTGAGGAACATAGTAAGGAAATGGAAGACCACAGGGACAGTTCTTGTTAAGCCCAGAAGTGGCAGGCCAAGAAAATATCAGAAAGGCAGAGAAGAAGAATGGTGAGAACAGTCAAGGACAATCCACAGACCACCTCCAAAGAGCTGCAGCATCATCTTGCTGCAGATGGTGTCACTGTGCATCGGTCAACTATACAGCGCACTTTGCACAAATAGAAGCTGTATGGGAGAGTGATGAGAAAGAAGCCGTTTCTGCACGTACGCCACAAATAGAGTTGCCTGAGGTATGAAAAAGCACATTTGGACAAGGCAGCTTCATTTTGGAAACAAAAATTGAGTTGTTTGGTTATAAAAAAAAAAGGCGTTATGCATGGCGTCCAAAAAGAAACAGCATTCCAAGAAAAACACATGCTACCCACTGTAAAATTTGGTGGAGGTTCCATCATGCTTTGGGGCTGTGTGGCCAATGCTGGCATCGGGAATCTTGTTAAAGTTGAGGGTCGCATGGATTCCACTCAGTATCAGCAGATTCTTGAGAATAATGTTCAAGAATCAATGACGAAGTTGAAGTTACGCCGGGGATGGATATTTCAGCAAGACAATGATCCAAAACACCGCTCCAAATCCTCAGGCATTCATGCAGAGGAACAATTACAATGTTCTGGAATGGCCATCCCAGTCCCCAGACCTGAATATCATTGAACATCTGTGGGATGATTTGAAGCGGGCTGTCCATGCTCGGCGACCATCTAACTTAACTGAACTTGAATTGTTTGTCCAAAATACCTTTATCCAGGATCCAGGAACTGATTAAAAGCTACAGGAAGCGACTAGAGGCTGTTATCTTTGCAAAAGGAGGATCTACTAAATATTAATGTCACTTTTCTGTTGAGGTGCCCATACTTTTGCACCGGTCAAATTTTGGTTTAATGCATATTGCGCATTTTCTGTTAGTACAATAAACCTCATTTCAATCCTGAAATATTACTGTGTCCATCAGTTATTAGATATATCAAACTGAAATGGCTGTTGCAAATACCAAAATATTTAGAACTAAAAATGATTAAGATTAATAGGGGTGCCCAAACTTTTTCATAGGACTGTAATATTGGCTCTTCTTGTATTGTCTAGCTTTGACCTTGCAGAGACTGTGTATATCTCTCTCACAGATCATGAAGTACTTCTGGGAAAAAAAAAAAAAAGGTCCAGTCCACGTACATTAAGTTATGTTAAAGTTAATTTCTCTGACAAGTCACATTTGCTTGCTGCATTAGAAGATTTTTGTTTTGGTTTTGTTTTTTTGTTTTGTTTTTTTTCCAGGGGGGAAAAGACAGCACAGCCATTGTTGTTTGTTTTTCAGCACGCCCCATCCTATTTGTTACCGTTGGCAGCTGCACCTATTCTTTCATTAGGGGTGACCATCATTAGTATCCCAGTCCCTAGCCTCTTTCAGCTCTCACCCCTCCTGTCTGTTAGGTCTTCGTGTTTAGAGAGCCAGAAGTTGTCGGGGCCAAGTTTAGCTTGGGAACAGCTGACCAACACCCGCAGGCAGCCCCTAGTCAGCCAGTAGCGCCAGGACGAGCTTTCCTACCCCATTCCCATAGAGGTGCATGCAGCATTCAGTATATGGTTGTTTGGGCATTGACACAACCGAACCGTGATGTTGTCAATATCTTCAAGGGGGGGGGGGGGGTGAAGAAGCCTAAGATAACTTAAGAAAATTTTGCTGATATGAATCTATTGATAACTTTTTGATTGAGCTCTATTATAGATGGTCTTATATTTGGGAAAGATGGTGAATCCTGCATCAGATATGCCACAGTCACCGTATATGAGGTAAACCAAGCGTAAGGAGACCTATTATGGGACTCCGCGGGTCTCAGCTGAACTTGAAGCCATCGCTTGAACATGGTACAATGTCTGAGGGTAGGTGTTGGATATAGTAGAATTATGGTCCGATCTGGAGGCCAAGAACTTTTGTGTGATGGAGACCCTGCGGCTGCTCATAGGTTGGTATAGTCAGAAGTCATGGCACACACCAAGGCTGATACGAAAGAAAGTGGAGGTAGCATGTGGGCAGACACTGCCATTAGGTTTTATGACACTGATACACCGAAGATGGTCCAGGAGGAGAGGAGACTTGGAAAGAGGATGTACAAGTCCTGGTGTCCGGTGGTAAGAGAGTATGTACTGAGAACATTGTTCCGACTTATGGCATAAGCAGCTTCTTACTAAGTGTACTGTTTAGAAGTAGCCATGTGTGACCTGGTGAGCGGAGGATGGGCAGCTGCAGGATTTAGCATCACTATAGTCAGATATATATGTGAGCCCGCACGGCATGTGCTAGGCCAGTGAGCCAGGCCTGAAGCCCTTGTACCTGTTCCAGAGATTGCAGGTTGAGTATATACAGTGAGACGGTATGAGTACGTGCTTGGGTGTAGTTGTCTCCCTTCAGGATGGCTTGGGGCATATCTGGTGAGGAAAAACCATCACAAACAGTCCATGTACAAAGTCCACTAGTTCTGGGGCAGACGTGTCTACGCGTGTCATTATTGGTTACCTGAATCTATTGTCCATAAGTATGCGGTGTGTTTCACACTAAGTTGAAAAGAGGAAAATTGATATTTAGTAGAGATGAGCGAACAGTGTTCTATCGAACTCATGTTCGATCGGATATTAGGCTGTTCGGCATGTTCGAATCGAATCGAACACCGCGTGGTAAAGTGCGCCATTACTCGATTCCCCTCCCACCTTCCCTGGCACCTTTTTTGCTCCAATAACAGCGCAGGGTAGGTGGGACAGGAACTACGACACCGGTGACGTTGAGAAAAGTAGGCAAAACCCATTGGCTGCCGAAAACATGTGACTTCTAATTTAAAAGAACAGCGCCGCCCAGGTTCGCGTCATTCTGAGCTTGCAATTCACCGAGGACGGAGGTTTCCGTCCAGCTAGCTAGGGCTTAGATTCTGGGTAGGCAGGGACAGGCTAGGATAGGAAGGAGAAGACAACCACAACAGCTCTTGTAAGAGCTAAATTCCAGGGAGAAGCTTGTCAGTGTAACGTGGCACTGACGGGCTCAATCGCCGCAACCCAGCTTTCCCAGGATCCTGAATGGAATACACTGTCAGTGTATTCCCGTATACCCGATATATACCCCCGATACCCGTTCCAACGGTGTGCCCCCCCACCTTCACCCCAGAAATACCCTGCAAGTCCCCTAGCAATAGAATTGGGGCTATATACACCCACTATTTTTGCTACTGCCATATAGTGCCATTGTCTCACTGGGAATTCAAAGAATATATTGGGCTTACATATAACTTCAATTCCAGGGAGAAGCTTGTCAGTGTAACGTGGCACTGACGGGCTCAATCGCCGCAACCCAGCTTTCCCAGGATCCTGAATGGAACACACTGACAGTGTATTCCCGTATACCCCATATATACACCCCAAATCACCGTTCCAACGGTGTGCCCCCCCACCTTCACCTCAGAAATACCCTGCAAGTCCCCTAGCAATAGAATTGGGGCTATATACACCCACTATTTTTGCTACTGGTATATAGTGCCATTGTCTGACTGGGAATTCAAAGAATATATTGGGGTTACAAATACCCTCATTTCTTGCTACTGCCATATAGTGCCAGTTTCTGACTGGTAATTCAAAGAATATATTGGGGTTACGTGCACCCACAATTTTTACTACTGGTATACAGTGCCAGTTTCTGACTGGGAATTCAAAGAATATATTGGGGTTACAAATACCCTCATTTCTTGCTACTGCCATATAGTGCCAGTTTCTGACTGGTAATTCAAAGAATATATTGGGGTTACGTGCACCCACAATTTTTACTACTGGTATACAGTGCCATTGTCTGACTGGGAATTCAAAGAATATATTGGGGTTATAAATACCCTCATTTCTTGCTACTGCCATATAGTGCCAGTTTCTGACTGGTAATTCAAAGAATATATTGGGGTTACGTGCACCCACAATTTTTACTACTGGTATACAGTGCCATTGTCTGACTGGGAATTCAAAGAATATATTGGGGTTATAAATACCCTCATTTCTTGCTACTGCCATATAGTGCCAGTTTCTGACTGGGAATTCAAAGAATATATTGGGGTTACGTGCACCCACAATTTTTACTACTGGTATACAGTGCCAGTTTCTGACTGGGAATTCAAAGAATATATTGGGGTTACAAATACCCTCATTTCTTGCTACTGCCATATAGTGCCAGTTTCTGACTGGTAATTCAAAGAATATATTGGGGTTACGTGCACCCACAATTTTTACTACTGGTATACAGTGCCATTGTCTGACTGGGAATTCAAAGAATATATTGGGGTTATAAATACCCTCATTTCTTGCTACTGCCATATAGTGCCAGTTTCTGACTGGGAATTCAAAGAATATATTGGGGTTACGTGCACCCACAATTTTTACTACTGGTATACAGTGCCATTGTCTGACTGGGAATTCAAAGAATATATTGGGGTTACAAATACCCTCATTTCTTGCTACTGCCATATAGTGCCAGTTTCTGACTGGTAATTCAAAGAATATATTGGGGTTACGTGCACCCACAATTTTTACTACTGGTGTACAGTGCCATTGTCTGACTGGGAATTCAAAGAATATATTGGGGTTACGTGCACCCACAATTTTTACTACTGGTATATAGTGCCATTGTCTGACTGGGAATTCAAAGAATATATTGGGGTTACGTGCACCCACAATTTTTACTACTGGTATGCAGTGCCAGTTTCTGACTGGGAATTCAAAGAATATATTGGGGTTACAAATACCCTCATTTCTTGCTACTGCCATATAGTGCCAGTTTCTGACTGGTAATTCAAAGAATATATTGGGGTTACGTGCACCCACAATTTTTACTACTGGTATACAGTGCCATTGTCTGACTGGGAATTCAAAGAATATATTGGGGTTATAAATACCCTCATTTCTTACTACTGGTATATAGTGCCATTGTCTGACTGGGAATTCAAAGAATATATTGGGGTTACGTGCACCCACAATTTTTACTACTGGTATATAGTGCCATTGTCTGACTGGGAATTCAAAGAATATATTGGGGTTACGTGCACCCACAATTTTTGCTACTGGTATATAGTGCCAATTTCTAACTGGGAATTCAAAATGCGCAAGGCTCCCGGAAAGGGACGTGGACGAGGCCGTGGGCGAGGTCGGGGGAATGGTTCTGGGGAGCAAGGTAGCAGTGAAGCCACAGGGCGTCCCGTGCCTACTCCTGTGGGGCAGCAAGCATTGCGCCACTCCACAGTGCCAGGGTTGCTTGCCACATTAACTAAACTGCAGGGTACAAACCTTAGTAGGCCCGAGAACCAGGAACAGGTCTTGCAATGGCTGTCAGAGAACGCTTACAGCACATTGTCCAGCAGCCAGTCAGACTCTGCCTCCTCTCCTCCTATTACCCAACAGTCTTGTCCTCCTTCCTCCCAAAATTCCCAAGCTTCACAGAACAATAACCCCAACTGTCCCTGCTCCCCAGAGCTGTTCTCCGCTCCTTTCATTGTCCCTCAACCTGCCTCTCCACGTCACGATTCCACGAACCTAACAGAGGAGCATCTGTGTCCAGATGCTCAAACACTAGAGTCTCCTCCATCTCCATTCGATTTGGTGGTGGATGACCAGCAACCCACCCTCATCGACGATGATGTGACGCAGTTGCCGTCAGGGCATCCAGTTGACCGGCGCATTGTGCGGGAGGAGGAGATGAGACAGGAGTTGGAAGAGGAAGTGGTGGATGATGAGGACACTGACCCGACCTGGACAGGGGGGATGTCAAGCGGGGAAAGTAGTGTGGATGTTGAGGCAAGTGCAGCACCAAAAAGGGTAGCTAGAGGCAGAGGCAGAGGTCAGCAGCTTAGGCGAAGCCAGGCCACACCCGGAATCTCCCAAGATGTTCCAGTTCGTACCCAGCCCCGAAAAACTCCCACCTCGAGGGCACGTTTCTCGAAGGTGTGGAGTTTTTTCAAGGAATGCGCCGAGGACAGATATAGTGTTGTCTGCACAATTTGCCTCTCGAAATTGATTAGGGGCTCTGAGAAGAGCAACCTGTCCACCACTTCAATGCGCCGTCATTTGGAATCCAAGCACTGGAATCAGTGGCAGGCAGCAACGGCAGGACAAAGGCCGCCTGCCGTTCACACCACTGCCACTGCCTCTGCCACTGCCTCTGCCTCTGCCACTGCCACTGCTGACTGTGCTGGCGATGCACTCCAGAGGACGAGCCAGGACACCACTTCATCTGCCTCCGCCACTTTGTTGACTTCTCCCTCATCCTCCCCTGTTCCTGTCTTATCTCCTTCTCCTGCACCATCAAAGGCACCATCAGGCGCTTCTTTACAACAACCCACCATCTCTCAGACATTGGAGCGGCGGCAGAAATACACTGCTAACCACCCACACGCGCAAGCCTTGAACGCCAACATCGCTAAACTGCTGGCCCAGGAGATGTTGGCGTTCCGGCTTGTTGAAACTCCCGCCTTCCTGGACCTGATGGCAACTGCGGCACCTCGCTATGCCGTCCCTAGCCGTCACTACTTCTCCCGGTGTGCCGTCCCCGCCTTGCACCAGCACGTGTCACTCAACATCAGGCGGGCCCTTAGTTCCGCGCTTTGCACAAAGGTCCACTTGACCACCGACGCGTGGACAAGTGCATGCGGACAGGGACGCTACATTTCACTGACGGCACACTGGGTGAATGTAGTTGAGGCTGGGACTGCTTCCCAAACTGGCCCGGTGTACCTCGTCTTCCCGCCTAACATTCCTGGCAGGGACATGAGAAGAACACCCCCCTCCTCCTCCTCCTCTACCGCCTCCTCCTCCGCCACCGCCTCCTCCTCCGCCACCGCCTCCTCCTCCGCTGTTAGATTGACCCCAGCTATGAGTTGGAAACGTTGCAGCACTGGCGTTGGTAGACGTCAGCAGGCTGTGCTGAAGCTGATCAGCTTGGGGGACAGACAGCACACTGCCTCCGAGGTGAGGGATGCCCTCCTCGATGAGACGGCAATATGGTTTGAGCCGCTGCACCTGGGCCCAGGCATGGTCGTTTGTGATAACGGCCGGAACCTGGTAGCAGCTCTGGAGCTTGCCGGACTCCAACATGTTCCATGCCTGGCCCACGTCTTCAACCTAGTGGTGCAACGTTTCCTAAAGAGCTACCCCAATGTTCCAGAGCTACTGGTGAAAGTGCGGCGCATGTGCGCCCACTTTCGCAAGTCGACAGTAGCCGCTGCTAGCTTAAAATCTCTCCAGCAACGCCTGCATGTGCCACAACACCGGCTTTTGTGCGACGTCCCCACACGCTGGAACTCAACGTTTCAGATGTTGAATAGAGTGGTTGAGCAGCAGAGACCTTTGATGGAATACCAGCTACAAAACCCTAGGGTGCCACAAAGTCAGCTGCCTCAGATTCTCATCCATGAGTGGCCATGGATGAGAGACCTTTGTGACATCCTACGGGTGTTTGAGGAGTCCACAAGGAGGGTGAGCTCTGAGGATGCGATGGTGAGCCTTACAATCCCGCTCTTGTGTGTTCTGAGAGAATCCCTGATTGACATCAGGGATAACTCAGATCACACAGAGGAGTTAGGGATAGCATCCGATCCGTCACAGCTGGAGAGTAGGTCCACACATCTGTCCGCTTCACTGCGTTTAATGGAGGAGGAGGAGGAGGAGGAGGAAGAAGAGTTGTCCGATGATGTGATGGTGATACAGGAGGCTTCCGGGCAACTTCGAATCATCCCATTGTTGCAGCGCGGATGGGTAGACATGGAGGATGAGGAGGAAATGGAGATTGAACTTTCCGGTGGGGCCAGAGGAGTCATGCCAACTAACACTGTGGCAGACATGGCTGAGTTCATGTTGGGGTGCTTTACAACCGACAAGCGTATTGTCAAAATCATGGAGGACAACCAGTACTGGATCTTTGCTATCCTTGACCCCCGGTATAAAAACAACATCTCGTCTTTTATTCCGGTAGAGGGGAGGGCCAATCGCATCAATGCTTGCCACAGGCAATTGGTGCAGAATATGATGGAGATGTTTCCAGCATGTGACGTTGGCGGCAGGGAGGGCAGTTCCTCCAGTAGGCAACCAAGTTCTCACCGGTCCACACAAACGAGGGGCACACTGTCTAAGGTCTGGGACACCTTGATGGCACCCCCTCGCCAAAGTGCCGCCACAGAGGGTCCTAGTGTCACCAGGCGTGAGAAGTATAGGCGCATGTTGCGGGAATACTTTTCCGACCACAGCCCTGTCCTCTCCGACCCCTCTGCGCCCTACACGTATTGGGTGTCGAAGTTGGACCTGTGGCTTGAACTTGCCCTATATGCCTTGGAGGTGCTGTCCTGTCCTGCCGCCAGCGTCCTATCTGAGAGGGTGTTCAGTGCAGCCGGTGGCATCATCACTGACAAGCGCACCCGTCTGTCAGCTGAGAGTGCCGACCGGCTCACTTTGATAAAAATGAACCACCACTGGATAGAGCCTTCATTTTTGGGCCCACCTGTGTAAAGCACCCCAACATGAAACTCCATGTCTGTACTCAACCTCTCCAATTCCTCCGCATCCTCATACTCATCCACCATAAGCGTTGCACAATTCTGCTAATACTAGGCTCCCTCCACCCTGATTTCCCCCAACTCTGCTGGTTAGAGGCTCCCTCCACCCTGCTTTCCCACAACTCTGCTGGTTAGAGGCTCCCTCCACCCTGATTTCCACCAACTCTGCTGGTTAGAGGCTCCCTCCACCATGAATTGGTCCAAACTGGGCTGTTTAGCGGCTCCCTCCACCATGAATTGGTCCAAACTGGGGTTTTTAGAGGCTCCCTCCACCATGAATTGGTCCAAACTGGGGTTTTTAGAGGCTCCCTCCACCATGAATTGGTCCAAACTGGGCTGTTTAGAGGCTCCCTCCACCATGAATTGGTCCAAACTGGGGTTTTTAGAGGCTCCCTCCACCATGAATTGGTCCAAACTGGGCTGTTTAGAGGCTCCCTCCACCATGAATTGGTCCAAACTGGGGTTTTTAGAGGCTCCCTCCACCATGAATTGGTCCAAACTGGGGGTTTTTAGAGGCTCCCTCCACCATGAATTTGCCCAAACTGGGCTGTTTAGAGGCTCCCTCCACCATGAATTTGCCCAAACTGGGCTGTTTAGAGGCTCCCTCCACCATGAATTGGTCCAAACTGGGGTTTTTAGAGGCTCCCTCCACCATGAATTGGTCCAAACTGGGGGTTTTTAGAGGCTCCCTCCACCATGAATTTGCCCAAACTGGGCTGTTTAGAGGCTCCCTCCACCATGAATTTGCCCAAACTGGGCTGTTTAGAGGCTCCCTCCACCATGAATTGGTCCAAACTGGGGTTTTTAGAGGCTCCCTCCACCATGAATTGGTCCAAACTGGGGGTTTTTAGAGGCTCCCTCCACCATGAATTTGCCCAAACTGGGCTGTTTAGAGGCTCCCTCCACCATGAATTGGTCCAAACTGGGCTGTTTAGAGGCTCCCTCCATCATGAATTGGTCCAAACTGGGGGTTTTAGAGGCTCCCTCCACCATGAATTGGTCCAAACTGGGGTTTTTAGAGGCTCCCTCCACCATGAATTGGTCCAAACTGGGCTGTTTAGAGGCTCCCTCCACCATGAATTGGTCCAAACTGGGGTTTTTAGAGGCTCCCTCCACCATGAATTGGTCCAAACTGGGCTGTTTAGAGGCTCCCTCCACCATGAATTGGTCCAAACTGGGGTTTTTAGAGGCTCCCTCCACCATGAATTGGTCCAAACTGGGGTTTTTAGAGGCTCCCTCCACCATGAATTTGCCCAAACTGGGCTGTTTAGAGGCTCCCTCCACCATGAATTTGCCCAAACTGGGCTGTTTAGAGGCTCCCTCCACCATGAATTGGTCCAAACTGGGGTTTTTAGAGGCTCCCTCCACCATGAATTGGTCCAAACTGGGGGTTTTTAGAGGCTCCCTCCACCATGAATTTGCCCAAACTGGGCTGTTTAGAGGCTCCCTCCACCATGAATTTGCCCAAACTGGGCTGTTTAGAGGCTCCCTCCACCATGAATTGGTCCAAACTGGGGTTTTTAGAGGCTCCCTCCACCATGAATTGGTCCAAACTGGGGGTTTTTAGAGGCTCCCTCCACCATGAATTTGCCCAAACTGGGCTGTTTAGAGGCTCCCTCCACCATGAATTGGTCCAAACTGGGGTTTTTAGAGGCTCCCTCCACCATGAATTGGTCCAAACTGGGCTGTTTAGAGGCTCCCTCCACCATGAATTGGTCCAAACTGGGGTTTTTAGAGGCTCCCTCCACCATGAATTGGTCCAAACTGGGGTTTTTAGAGGCTCCCTCCACCATGAATTTGCCCAAACTGGGCTGTTTAGAGGCTCCCTCTACCATGAATTTGCCCAAACTGGGCTGTTTAGAGGCTCCCTCCACCATGAATTGGTCCAAACTGGGGTTTTTAGAGGCTCCCTCCACCATGAATTGGTCCAAACTGGGGTTTTTAGAGGCTCCCTCCACCATGAATTGGTCCAAACTGGGGGTTTTTAGAGGCTCCCTCCACCATGAATTTGCCCAAACTGGGCTGTTTAGAGGCTCCCTCCACCATGAATTTGCCCAAACTGGGCTGTTTAGAGGCTCCCTCCACCATGAATTGGTCCAAACTGGGGTTTTTAGAGGCTCCCTCCACCATGAATTTGCCCAAACTGGGCTGTTTAGAGGCTCCCTCCACCATGAATTTGCCCAAACTGGGCTGTTTAGAGGCTCCCTCCACCATGAATTGGTCCAAACTGGGGTTTTTAGAGGCTCCCTCCACCATGAATTGGTCCAAACTGGGGGTTTTTAGAGGCTCCCTCCACCATGAATTGGTCCAAACTGGGCTGTTTAGAGGCTCCCTCCATCATGAATTGGTCCAAACTGGGGTTTTTAGAGGCTCCCTCCACCATGAATTGGTCCAAACTGGGGTTTTTAGAGGCTCCCTCCACCATGAATTGGTCCAAACTGGGGTTTTTAGAGGCTCCCTCCACCATGAATTGGTCCAAACTGGGGTTTTTAGAGGCTCCCTCCACCATGAATTGGTCCAAACTGGGCTGTTTAGAGGCTCCCTCCACCATGAATTGGTCCAAACTGGGGTTTTTAGAGGCTCCCTCCACCATGAATTGGTCCAAACTGGGCTGTTTAGAGGCTCCCTCCACCATGAATTGGTCCAAACTGGGGTTTTTAGAGGCTCCCTCCACCATGAATTGGTCCAAACTGGGGTTTTTAGAGGCTCCCTCCACCATGAATTTGCCCAAACTGGGCTGTTTAGAGGCTCCCTCCACCATGAATTTGCCCAAACTGGGCTGTTTAGAGGCTCCCTCCATCATGAATTGGTCCAAACTGGGGTTTTTAGAGGCTCCCTCCACCATGAATTGGTCCAAACTGGGGGTTTTTAGAGGCTCCCTCCACCATGAATTTGCCCAAACTGGGCTGTTTAGAGGCTCCCTCCACCATGAATTTGCCCAAACTGGGCTGTTTAGAGGCTCCCTCCACCATGAATTGGTCCAAACTGAGGTTTTTAGAGGCTCCCTCCACCATGAATTGGTCCAAACTGGGGGTTTTTAGAGGCTCCCTCCACCATGAATTTGCCCAAACTGGGCTGTTTAGAGGCTCCCTCCACCATGAATTGGTCCAAACTGGGGTTTTTAGAGGCTCCCTCCACCATGAATTGGTCCAAACTGGGGTTTTTAGAGGCTCCCTCCACCATGAATTTGCCCAAACTGGGCTGTTTAGAGGCTCCCTCCACCATGAATTGGTCCAAACTGGGGTTTTTAGAGGCTCCCTCCACCATGAATTGGTCCAAACTGGGGGTTTTTAGAGGCTCCCTCCACCATGAATTTGCCCAAACTGGGCTGTTTAGAGGCTCCCTCCATCATGAATTGGTCCAAACTGGGGTTTTTAGAGGCTCCCTCCACCATGAATTGGTCCAAACTGGGGTTTTTAGAGGCTCCCTCCACCATGAATTTGCCCAAACTCTGCTGGTTAGAGGCTCAATCCACCCTGATTTTCAAAACAAATGTTGGTGCCAACCTCAACTTCCTACAAGGGCCAAATTCACTGCTGGTGACAAGCTCTCCTCACTGCAAGTGCCAAATACACATGTTTCAAGGTGTTTTCCTACTGTCAGAGAGGTGGTATTGAGTGTGTAAAGTGTGTAGTTGTTAGGCTGTGATGTTGGGGTAATAGAGGGTCTTTGGTGTGTTAGATGCCCCCAGACATGCTTCCCCTGCTGTCCCAGTGTCATTCCAGAGGTGTTGGCATCATTTCCTGGGTTGTCTTAGTGGACTTGGTGACCCTCCAGACACGGATTTGGGTTTCCCCCTTAACGAGTATCTGTTCCCCATAGACTATAATGGGGTTCGAAACCCGTTCGAACACACGAACATTGAGCGGCTGTTCGAATCGAATTTCGAACCTCGAACATTTTAGTGTTCGCTCATCTCTAATATTTAGCCCTGTCTTAGGATTGTATTCTTTTATGAATGTTCCAGATGTAATATGTTGTGTTGACTGACTATGTGACGAATCATCAAAGACATATGATTAATGTATATTCTCGAGTTTTTCCCTTTTCCCCTCCAGATTCTAAGTCAGTGGAAGGAACTTATAAACTAAAACCCAAAGATTGGATGGTGATAAGGAGATATATGAGATTCAATGGTCACTTCTGGTTCCTGTTGATCGCCAGTACAGCTGTGAGAGTATAAGGAAAACCTTAAACCTTTGCCCACTTGATGATGTTCTTAAAAACAAATGGGACAATAAACTGTTAGGGGATATGGACCTTGAGAAGAGAGAATTTGAAAATTTGAAGACTGTTGGATCTATCGTACTTATATTCCTGTTATGTTTCTATAGTTATTATATTCATATTGTTTATAGGTCTGACAATAGTCAATGTATATGCTTTTTATAAGATCTGAAGGGTATTTCCTTACAGTCCGGTAGTGAGAGATAGGGACAGACATCCCACCCTGCATTCCCTTTGTCTGGGGCTGTTTCAAGGGGGGACTATTAAGGTCATGTGTATATACATGCTGGTAACTATACCTGCTTTACTGCCAATGAAACATCTGGAGTCAAACTAGGCATATTTGGCTCTGACTTCTGCATGGAAAACTCAACCACACCCTCCTCCTCTCTACAAAACCGACTAGCTATAGATATGATCACAGCAGAAAGAGGTGGACTCTGCTCCATGATTGGTGAAGAATGTTGTACTCACATTCCAGATAACACTGTGTAGAAATTTCAGGGAAAGAAAAATATAATTTAGGGGGGAATGTGAAGGTAAACCATGTCCATTCTTATTTTTATACATGCTTTATACTGCTTAAGAAATTATATTTTTCTTTGTGCAACATTTATACGTTAAGATGGCGCCTGTATCCGGTACCGCACCCAGAGGCTGACGCACATGATCGTCATGTGGTTTACAAGAAAGACAGTATCATTTCTCTGGAAATCGAAAGCTAAGAGATGTTGAAACTTAAGAGCCAATGACTGATCGCCAGTGTATTCGGATACAAGACGTATATGCTTACAGCCTGCCGTTATCTTATCTTTCTTGCATTCCTGTATAAAAACTGTAACTTCCTCAATAAACCTCAGTACTGTGTGAGCAGGCACAGCGCCTTGTTGCATGGACTGGGATTAACACTGACTTCTGTGTCGGAGTTCATCTTAATCAGCGCGCACATGCATGATTGATTTGGAGCAGGTGACTGACCACTGGAAGTGACCCGTATTCTGGCGGAGGTCACTACCTCAACACTCCTATCTCTCTTCTTGAAAAAAGTCTTGACCTAGGATTAACAGCAGGTCTTCTCCAAAATTGCATACATTATTACTCATCTGGGCCACAGAGTGGAGAATGCAGAGACTACAAGCTCCGATATCACCACCTTTTCCTAATCTCATGCTACTCACACAGCTCAGTATGTGTCCACATGGACAGGGCTCTTCTGCTCTTGGAAAAGCAGAAGATTAGAAGTCATGGACGAACATTCACATAAAAGGTTTTTTTGAAATGTGGACTCCTGACAACCTGAGGGGTATAGCAGGTGAGATGTTTATAAATCTTTTGGGGCCAGACCTCTCTCATTTAACAATATAACTGGGATTCTTGCTACAGCGAAGAACAAGGGGTCCATAAATTATGGGGAGAATTCCTTAGCTTTCTACCAGGACCCTGCTCCATCCACCCACGAAGAGTAGGTTGTTAAAGCCCTTGTTGGAAATTTTGAGGGAGAAAAACCTGCCTTATGCTTGTATGAACCTATGTATTATGCTTGGTTTTGGAACTGTTTTGGATCTGTACCATACCTGTTTTGGCTGTCCTTTGCTCATAATGGCCAGCATGCTGCAATTCATACCCCTGGAGAGCTGGGTGCTGCATGGAACTTACTCCCGTTGAGATACCTTCATGGCTCCCATTTAGAACTATTGCCACCTCTACCCCAGCTGCAGGCCCCAATCCCATTTTCAAATCTCCCAAAGTGAAATGAGCCCTCCAGAAGGCTATTGACTAGCTGAGGTTCAGTTGCTGATGAGACTTCTGCCACTACCTTGTTCCCTTTATTACATTGGCTCGTTTTCTGTTTACTGATTCGGACCTACCTGGATGTAACTACCTGAGCATTCTTGGAAGCCTGGACTTATAATTTCACCCCATCTTCTCCATTCCCGAGGGACTTTTTATAGCTGGCACTTTATCCTACTGACTAGTAGTTGTGTTCTGTCATTCTATAGTTTTCGCTGTTTGCCATAATTTAGACATGCCCTTGTTCTCGGGATCAGGCGCTGGTATATCTGTTGTGTGCTGGCTTTTTTTTTGTTTTTTTGTTCGCCTCTCTGCTGTCCCCTTTGGGTCACCTGGGGTTGTTTCCTATACAGTTGCTGGAGAGTCTCCTTATATAATGGTGGCTACAGAATTATTTGATCTGTTATACCATCTGCGCTTTGGTTGACTATGCCTTCGCCAACCCCCCTTTCTTTTTCTTCACTGCCCCTTTCATTACTCTAGTTGGTGTGCCTCCAGGTAAGCTCACCTATATAGCCCATATTAGTTCACCTTCCTTTCTCCACACTCTTTTGCTCTTGCCTGATCCCCCCATCTTTACTAACACACATTATCCTCTCCATTTTTCCCTTGGCTACAGACCAGGCATTCCCTTTTGCTGAAAATTGCTGACTGCCCTTTCTGTCAAGAATAGAATCTGTGACTATAATGTCCTTTAATGTCCACATTTTGAACTTGTCCCACATACGATACAGTGTTTTATTACTCCTACATGAGCTACAAACTAAGCTTCTTTTCCTCAAAGGCACTCACTTTAAGACTCATAAGATTCCTAAATTCCAATGGAACTATTGGTCCCTATGGTATCATTCTGCAAGTACCTCCAGCACCTTTAGTGACATGTCAATGGCAATTCACCACAACATCCCCTTTCAATCAATCAGAATTTCGGGTCCTATTCCTGAAGCGGTCTATAGCCACTATATAATTTGGTTAACATCGATGCCCCAACTATGCAACAAATTATGTGGCTGCTTAAATTTATAGAAGTTCTTTCTCTTTTTTCAGTAGGTATAATTAATAGAGATGAGTGAGTAGTATTCGATCGAGTAGGTATTCGATCAAATATTACGGTATTTGAAATACTCATACTCGATTGAGTACCACTCGCTATTCGAATGGAAAAGTTTGATGCAGAACCAGCATTGATTGGCCGAATGCTATACAGTCGGCCAATCAACGCTGGTTCTTCTCCTACCTTTAGAAGTCTCCGTGCAGCTTCCCCACGGCGTCTTCCAGCTCTGAATTCACTCTGCCAGGCATCGGGCCTGGGCAGAGCCGACTGTGCATGTCCGCTTGTAGTGCGGGCATGCGCAGTTGGCTCTGCCCAGGCCCGATGCCTGGCAGAGTGAATTCAGAGCCGGAAGATGCCGCAGGGACGCTGCACGGAGAAGACTTCTCGGGGGATCCAGCTCGACCTTCACTCATGGACTTGGTAAGTATAATTTGATCGAATGTTGCCTACCCCTGAGACGAGCATTTTCCCCCCATAGAGTATAATAGGGATCTCTAATAATTAATTATCGTGGGAGGCAATTTCAATATTGTTCTCATCCCACTATTGAATGCTACAACAGGAAAAATCATTCCACTTTTTCTGGCTACAACAAACTCCTCCTACAATATCCCACTGTTGGGGGAAGATTTATAAGATCTCAGGAGGCTGCTAAAAAATACACACTTATACATGTGTTCTCCTTTACTTATTCTTTTATTTTGGACATGTCTAGATACATGTGCTATAACAGAAGTTAAGTTGCTAAACACAACGTGGTACATGAAAACTTATCACAAAGTGATATGCTAACTATCCTGTATGTGTCCATGTGGGGCCAACCAGTGGGGAGGGTGAATTGCAGCCTTTTGGGGATTTTGCTAGTGTGCCTTGATATTCTGTTGAATGGAATTAACAAAATGGATAGCAATTCCATGAGGATACATCTGTATACTGCAGCTGCTAAGTCCTGATGAACTTGCATAGCATAACATAACAATGAGAGCTCTTTTGACTCTCCTATATCTAAGATACAACAATTCACTACTACTGTTTAGAATAAGACAAAAAAAGATTTACTAGCTGGCAGCAACCTCCTCTGCCTCTTCCCTTCTATATAGACTTTTTTCTGTGAGGGTGGACACGGAAAAGGGTGCTATAAGAGATAGATAGATAGATAGATAGATAGATAGATAGATAGATAGATAGATAGATAGATAGAAGAGTCTGAGTGAAGAAAAGAGAGCAGCCTGATGCATGGAGAAGGAAACATAATTCTTTAGTAAGGATAAAGTACTGTACAAGGTTTGTTATATTCCCCTGTGCGACTCATTTAGATAAAGTTATTTTAACTTTGTGTCAAAAGTTAACTTTGCTAAATCTTTACATGACACTTTAACTTATAAAGGCTGGATGGCTTATGGAAAAGCCTATTTGAAACTAAATGGTCTCACTGCTGAAATTATTCTTTAATATTAAAAGTTTAACTCCTGGTTGCTTTAATAAAAAAATCTTTAGATTGTTGTTATCCTCCCAAAAATTAATACGGAAACTTTAATACTTTAATACTATAATAGGAAAAAGCTATTGAAATGATCAAAAAAGCTACTGAAATGATCAAAAATTAAAATTCAAAATTTTAAATTTAATTTATTGTACTTATTATTGTTGTTATGTTTGATTTTCGAGAGCAAGAGCAAGGTATTTAAATCCAGCACTTCTCTGCGAGATAGGTGCAGATCCCGAAAATCCTTCACCAGTGCCAGCCAAGAGTCCAAATGAACTTTACTAAATTTGGGGGGTCCAAGATATCACCACCAGGAACTGTACAGGAAATAATGATCTCAGTATAATACACACATTCTGGGTTCAGAGCCAAACTAGAGTACTAAACTAACAGGCACCTAATTCCAGGTGGGTGGGGTTGGTTATATGCTTCCTCAGCTGCTAGTTGGACAAGCCCAGAGAACTTCTGAAACTGCAGAGGCTTCTCAGGTTGACATGCTAAACTTAAAGGAATAACAGCTGATTTAAGAATCCTGACAAGTATAGTGAGTTTGAGTATACAGATGACATGTATCAAAACAAAATAATTCTATTACATGTAGACTTTACATAAGGAAATGAACAAGCTTCTTACCTGCTTAACTGAGAGACTAGGGTGGAAAGGTGCAACATTATAATCTGACTTATAACAACCTGTACTGATGAGTATGTGTACTACGGTATATAAAAATGGAGGTGTAAATGGAAATTCTGCTCCTTAAGAATCTTTCTTTCACAAATACTATTATCCTACAATTGTAGCATCAAAATGATGATCACAGGTTTTCAGTGTCATAAGTATATAGCAAAATAAGTGAGAACAAATATGTATTTTTTTTTCTATGAATCCACAACTTGAAATGAAGTGGGTTTTTTTATTTGCTAACTTATTTTTATGATGATCAACTGAGCCAAATAATCTTTTAATTCAATTATATCCTGTAAATTAACCATTGTGTTTTTTTGTGATAATGAGAGTAGGGTGCCAAGAAACAAATAACCGCACACCACACTTTTACCACATCTTATAACTTTTTTTATATTGTACAGGCAAATTAAACAAAAGCCTGGACCTTAACCTTATGAATACACAGAAAAACCACAAAGATATTAGCTCAGTGTATAAAATCAAGTTTATAATCCATAATTTAAAAATTCACACTCTATCAATTTCAATATATGGCAGAGCAGGTGGAGACTTGAATTATTACATGCCCTTCTTGCTAACAGGTGGGAGAGGAGGAAAGAGATAGATTAAAAAAAAATGTGTGTATATATATATATATATATATATATATATATATATATATGTATATATATTCTATCCAAACAGGACATCTCAGGATTTTTCATATTTCTATAGAGGGAACCTTCTAACTAATAAAGTCTTGGGATTACAGCAGCCTCGGCACTGTGTCAAACACATAGTCTACGCTGTGTGAGAGGTACAATATGTAGGACAAGTGTATAAGGCACTTTAGTGCTTAAAGGGGTTTTCCCATCTCACTATTTTAGCCTGCAGTCTTTTCATCTACTTCCTGTATACCACCCACTCCCTCTTGCTGAATGGGCCTGAGAAGTTTTACAATACTTATGCAGATCATATAATATGCACATGCTTGTACAGAAGGGACTCAGTGTTATCTGCGTGTTTATATACAGTCCATAGAAGAAAAATTGAAAAAACTGGGCACTCACCATGTGAAGTATGCAATAAAAAATCCAGTCTTTATTTCAAAAATCCATATTAAAACACATATAGGAGGAGGCACGCCTGAAGAGGGAGAACGACAGCTGTTTCATGCGGATAGCACTTTTTCAAGCTCAGCATCTCAGTTATATGTGTGTTTACTTAGAGATAACAGACTCAGCTTTATCAGCAAACTTCAATTAGCTGAGCTGATTTTTTGTGCTGGCACTGAGTAAGTGACATCACTTGTCCTATCTCCCAGGTCCGCGGTTATGGTAACTATGTGTAAACAATGGGAGGAATGAGTTAACATAGCAGGCAAACAAAGCAGCTTTTCTAAAGCAATTTATTTAGGAAAAGTCTTAAATTTACATAAGCTCCCAGTATAGATAGGATCCTTGAGATGGGACCAAGGACTACAGGGAGTTTGTTGTCTGGGGATGGTATCAGAATCTTAGGGAAGAAGAGTAGTTTTTGAGTATGATTTAGAGGGCTTCAGTTAATGTTGTCACAAGCTGGAAGAATATCATCCCTCACTTGTGTTTTGCAATAACTATTGTCTGTTATTCTTGTAGTTGAAGGTTATGTGTATTTTGTTTGTGGCTTTATGTCTTTTCCAATTTCAAATGTCATAGCTTTGGTAGGTTTATATGTGCCTGTGTTTGTTGCTTGTCAGGAAGTTTAGTGCACATGCTTGCATCCTCACAGTAGCTTAGAGGATCATATAGCACAGTGAAGTTTTTATTTTTTTAAAAAGATATGCTTAAAGGAATCTTATCATTAAAATGCTATTTTTTCTGACTAACACTTAGAAATAGCCTTAAGAAAGGCTATTCTTCTCCTATCTTTAGATGTCTTCTCCATGCTACTGTTCGGTAGAAATCCTGGTTTTCTTCGGTATGAAAATAATTTCTCTCTTCCATGAACAATTCAGCCAGTTCCATCCCACCATCAACCTGACGCTCAATCACTCCTTCTCGGAAATAAACTTCCTAGACACAGTCATCAAGATACAGGACAACAAAATTGAGACATCACTGTATCGGAAGCCGATTGACCGCCCTACCTACCTAAGATGGGATAGTTTTCATCCGAAACACAAAAAGAATTCCATTGTCTACAGCCAAGCCATCAGATACTATCGCATATGTTCAGACCCGGTGGACAGAGACAAGCACATTGGGGGCCTCAAAAACACATTCTTGAGGCAGGGTTACCATCCAAGAACAGTTGAAAACCAAATTAACAGGGCCACGAGAATACCAAGGTTCGGAGTTATTAAAATACAATACCAAACAGGAGAACAATCGGGTGCCCCTGGTTGTCACATATAACCCACACCTGGAGATGCTTAGAGGAATTACACGCAAATTAAATCCACTACTGCAAAAAGACCATATAAAATCCATATTTCCGGATCCCCCTCTCCTGTGCTACAGACAGCCACCAAACCTCAGGAATATGATTATTAGCAGCTCATTGTCACCTCCAACTAACAAAGGAACATTTCCATGTGGAAATAAGAGGTGCAAAACCTGCCCGCACATACCGACTACGGACAAAATAAAGATCTCGAACTCTGATCGACACTACAAGATCCCAGGTAACTTCACCTGCAGCACACCTAATGTAGTGTATTTGATATTGTGTACTAAGTGTCCTGAGGGCCTGTATGTAGGTGAGACAGGACAGTCACTTAGGATGAGGATGAACTCACACAGACATACGATTAGAGAACAGAGAATGGACCTCCCTGTGCCAAAACACTTCTGCAATGAAAAACATAATATGACCCAGGATATGAAGATCCTGGTACTAAGAGGAAACTTCAAGAGCAGAAAAGATCGCCTCATACAGGAGTTTAAACTTATGGTGAACCTTAACACTCTCCAAAGGGGGTTAAATCAGGCCCAGGGTTTTATGACCTTTTATAACCACTAGACAACACGTCACTGATCAAAGAAGCTACAAACCCGGAGAACTTTCCTGTGAACTGATATATATGGTTTTTTTACTGTTTATTTACATTATGTTCTGTTCTCCATCTATTTTGCATCTAACACCCAACTCCTCTGTGTATATATATGCCTACCTTCAGAAATTCTGTTATACCATCCTGATGAAGAGACCTCTATAGTCTCGAAAGCTCGATATGTCATCAAAAAACTTTTTAAGTTAGCCATTAAAAAAGGTATCAACTACTGAGGACTTCTCTCAAAAAAATTCTTTCACTTCTGACAGTGGAGAGATATCAGTGCCGATATCTCAACCACCTGGGCACATCCCGTGAAAGGAGATAGTGTGCTGAATTCAGCAAACTATCAGCTTTCTAGTGGTATATAAAACTGCACTTTCATGAGAACATGAAAGGTCCTCTTTGAGGTTTCTTTTTTTGTTAACTAATACATGCAAAGTGCATCCAAAAAAAACCCCCAAAAAACCTGACTAATGCATTGTGTTATAGTCTAATACTGACCAAGTTTCCCTTTGAAGGATAAATCTGACTTTTTTCTAAAAATAAAACAAATGCACAGTGTCAGGATTCCGAATTGTAACTAATCACTATTATATAAGCAATTAAATAAAATTACAAGGGACAGGTTAAAGTAGTAGCAGGAAATGAATGCTACTGTCACACTATCCTCCAGCGCAAGTACTAATACTAACAATAAAAACATGGGTAGCAACAGCGACACTAGTTTGTGACTTGGCAGGCCCACCAGTAACCACATTTTTTAACTTCCTGAGAATAAAGGACTTTTTTAAAGCAGTAAAGCACAAATGCTGAGTCAGGATTCTGTGTGTTCCTCTTCCTCTTCGGTTGTAACACATAATTTATTACAATGTTTTTCTCTGCTGTCACCCATGCCTTCTTCTTTATTTTTACTGACACAGATCCCATTATCAAGTATTCATGTTGCATCTGCTGAGAGACATATTCCTCATAGCCAAAGACTTCCTCTTCTTCCTCTTCTTGATGACTTGGATGACAATAAGAAGTGTAGAGGATGTAGAGGTGAAAGTATGACTGTTGGTTGTAGTAGTAGTGGCAGGTATATGCTACTGACAGTATCCTAGTAGGGATAATCCTAGTAGGGGTAGTTGGAGGAAGTCTGTTTGGAATTTTTAGGGTATATTGGAATCCCATTAAACCTCACTTTTATATTGACCCAACTTTGGCTGTGTTTGCCTTAGATAGCTTGAGATTTGATAGATAGGTTCCTAGCAGCCCTAATATTGTCATACACTATGTTTTAAGCCAAGTTTAGCTATAGCTATAGCTGTTGCTGTCACTTAGTTTGACATTACAAAAGGTCTCAAGCCAGTTTGAGCTTCCAGTTTTGAACAAACCTGTTCAAATGCAAATCAAACAACTGGTTGAACAAAGTGAACCCAAACTGAATCTAGAAAGATTTAGTTTATGTCAAGTCAACGGCCATATGCTAGTCAGTGTTTATTTGATTTCATGCCATGGAGCGTTATTAGGTTATAACTTAAGTGGAAATATTAAGTTCTTGACTTAGTTTTCTAAGAAATATTTAGCTTGAAGTGTGTGCTGCAGTACAAACAAAGTGCAGAATTTTGTTACTGCGATGGAATTATTATAACACTTAAAAACATAAGTTAATTCCATGGAAAACAATGTGGCCTTTTACTTTCGTGGAACTTCTTGGCACTGTTCAGTATCACAGTAAGCCTTTTATTTCTGTTTTCTGTTTCGAAATTTGAAAGCAATTTGACTAAGTATATATTCTTTAACCTGTATAAATAGCATTGCCAATTCAATCCATCGCCCATTCATCTCAAATGATATAAAAATACCTGGCTTTGAAAAAGAAAACAAGTTGGAACTGATGAAGGCTTCTGCACTTTGGCATCAATTTCTGTTTTATAAATATTGAATGGGAGACATTCATAATTATAGAACAATCTATTGCTATAAAACATAAATTAAAAAAAAGTCTGAATTAATTGAAAACAGCAACAGGCAAGGATACACTTGGTAGACACACTGTTGCATTTCCTGGAAGCTGCCGCTACAAAATCCACCCAAGATCATTTGGTTTTGGCTGCTGCACAGCTCCAGAAATTGCTACAGGCCTCTAGCGGCTTTTAATCTTTCTATTGCATAAGTTGAAAGCCTCTGATACAACCTGCAAAAATAATTGAGAAATTGTGGGTTGAAAAACTGTAGCATAGGTCACTTTACACTGTAGATTTTAGTGACAGCAAAATGATGAGATTTAATGATATCTCATGGACTGTGCTGGTATTGTACATTGCAGTAGGTTAGTACAACTAATGGAACTCCCGTCTTACAGAAGCCCAGATCTCAATATCTTGAAACCTTGGAACTATGCTTTAGGTAAGATGGGAATATATTGATAGACAAAACATAATTTTCAAGTAGTGAGTTTAGTTAGGCTGCCTTCATGAAGATGTCATATAGTCACATAGTTACACAGTTCAGTTGAAAAAGGACGTATGTCCATCAAGATTAACCAGGGGCTGGGAAAAAGCATGTCATTCTATATATTTCCAAAAACAACAAGATTATTTTTCTCTAAAAGGACATTTACTCCTTCTGTGAAGTTGTTGACTATAACTGCTGTGACCAGCTCCATGGGTAGGCTATTCCACAAATTCACAGTCCTTACATTAAAGAAGCCTTGTCGGCTCTTCAGATTAAAAGTTTTTTTTTTTCTCCAGATGGAGGGAATGTCCTGTTTTCAGGGAACTTTACATGGAATAGTTTTTCCCCATGGTTCTTGCATAGACTATTTATAATTTTATACAGGGTAATCATATCTCTGCTCTTCTCTAGACTAAAGAGATTTGCCTCCTTTAGTCTCTCATCATAACCAAGGCCCTCAATACCTCTCATCAGTTTTATAGCCCTCCGTTGAATCTTTTCAAACTCTAGGACATCCCTTCTATGAACTGGAGCCCAGAACTGAACTGCATATTCCAGTTGAAGCCATACCTATGAGTGCCATGAGTCCATGCCTCTTTTAATATATGACAATATCCTATTGGCCTTAGAAGCAGCTGATTGACAGTACGTGCTGTTATGTAACCTATGATCTACACCTAGGTCTTTCTCCACCAGTAACTTTTCCAGCTTTACTCTCCCTAGGATAAATGTTGCATGCAGATTATTTTTACCCAGATACATAACTTTACAATTATCCACATTTGCCATGTGGATGCCCAAACACTCAGTCTGCTTGTAACCTACACTATGTGATCAAAGCTATTCGGACACCTGGCTGAAAATGACTTACAAGTTTGTGGCACCCTCCATCGGTAATGCTGGAATTCAATATGGTGTTGGCCCACCCTTAGCCTTAATGACAGCTTCCATTCACGTAGGCATACGTTCAATCAGGTGCTGGAAGGTTTCTATGAGAATATACATATGTGTCCTTTCTTTGCTTTTGGCTAGTTGCCAGCCAAATATGTGTATAAGGAGATCGGCAGCATTTACTGTCATAAAATTCTATACTATCTATCCCTTGTGTGTCTATGCTCTGTTGTGAATTGTAGCTTTTCAAATTTTCAAGTTTTTCTAATTGCTGAAGGGATTACTGAAGGGATACCATGGCAAAAAGGAGGCATAACAAGGTATGAAAAAAAATCCAGAGGTTTTCCAATATCACATACAGATCCCTCTGGATTCTTTACAGTGTCACGTTGCTAAGGCCATCAAATGACCTTGAGCCTTAGTGAAATTAAAGGAAATTTACTATCCAGCCTTGTGGCTGAGGGTTATCCTGCCTTAGAATTTTCTGTATTTCTGCTACTTTGTTTATTATCCTTTTGTCCTATAATTTGTCCTATAATTTGTCCTATAATTACTCCTGACCTTGGCCTTGTTCTTGACTACCGAAAACCAATTAACAATTAATGAGCAAACACCCAAATAAAATATTGTGCGGAGTAAATTTACTTGCCTTCTTTCTGACTACACTTCTGTTTTGTCCTCCTTTCCTTGGTCTGCCTGTAACCAGCATCTGTCATTTTACTCCTGATTTTAATCCTTGCCTCCATTCCTGACCACACTCCCTCCTCTGTCCTTATTCTGGACTCCACTCTGTTCTTGAAAATATTAAACTGCATCAGCTTTGCTGTTTCCAATCCATGGATTCTCTTAAAACCATAACCTTGTGATCTTCCATGCAAGTTAGAGAATCCTTCTGGTACATGATTAACATGGCTTTGGCAGAATTTTAACAATTATACTGCAAATAACCAACAAAGTTTTGCCATCAAAGATAGAGCTAAAGACGTCGAAAATAGGTATTGATGCAGAAAGTATGCTAAAAATTATGTACACTCCATTATTATATCATCAATACACTTTTCTTGAAGAAACCATAATAACCCCTTATGGGACTAAATTCATTTCAACCATGATATACTTTGGAAGCTTTAGTAAGGAAATATTAGTTTTAGATTTATTCAAGAATATTATTCTGCACTGCAATACAGTGTTACTATAACAGAAAGTGGAGTGGTCACAAATTGTATAAAAAGTTCTGAAGTTAATGTATTCTATTGAAAGATTTGATGCAGCCTTTGTTTTCTCAAGATTTGTAGGTAATTGCGAAAAAGGAAAAAATGACAATGTTATTGAATATAGAAAAAGCACAGTATAGTATTACTCAGGGGAAGAAAACAAATGGATGAACTGAATGAAAAAGATGTCAGCCTATTCTGTAAGGAGTGCAGAGCAGCATACATTGCATTTCTGGAAAATGGTTCACCAAGGCAAAGGGTGTAGAAAAAGTCAATAACTATCTTCATATTTGCTGCGTACTGGGAGATAATAATACCATTATGACTGGCAGGAGGAAAGGTGAAATGCATGCTGTGGAGGATCATGAAACCTCTGTAGTTCTTCTTTTCAGCTAAAATAGGCTGACTGTATTTAAACTGCAAGAATTTCTTTCTTAAGAAACCTAAAAGAAAGCTGATTGATTCAATAGAAGATGATTGGCAGATGGACAAACAGCCAGATAGACAGACAGAATAGAATATTCAGAGAACTCAATAAAACTATTTGTTTTGTTGTGGCAATTCCTTTTTACTATCTGGCTATTATATTTCTCACTAGAGAAGTGGCTTCCTAAATCCCTCAAATCCTCACTAGGCTGGGAATGAAGTCTACAGAATCGCCCTGTCCTTCAGGGGGATATGCAGGGGGGTATGGACTTTCCTGTTTGGATATCCTATTTGTGATACTTGGAATAGTCACCAATTGACCTCTAGTGAAGTCAGGAACAAGCTATAGTGAGGTCAGCAACAGAACTAGAGATAATAATGGAAATAACAATTAAGATACAGCAAGACATAGTTGAGAGAATCATAGTCAGTAGACATAGACAAAATAGGAGTCAACGGTAGATATAGAGAATAGAACCACAACAATTAAACAGGAACATAATCAAGAAACAAGACTAAAGTTCAAGTGTTAGGGGGTTGGTCAGGGCTGGCATGGATTAATCTGTTTGTCTAGATTCTCTGGTTTTGGGTGGGGTTTTTCCCGAGATTCTGCTCCACCCTCTGGTGTGCTGTTTGAGATCGGTTCTGGCAGCACTTCAGTACTGGCTATTCAGTAGAACTAGTGTCCTGGTAGTAAGCGGTTTCCTGTGTTCTTACTACCTGGGTTTCTGACCCCTTTGCCTTGACCTCCGATCTTACTTTTGTCTCCTGGTTTGTGTACTGTGCGTGTTCCTGTTTATAACCCCAGCTTCCTGCAGACCTCCGCTTCTTGAATTACCATTTTATACTGATTGACCATTCCTGTTACCGACTCAGCCTGTCTGACGTTCCATTGGATTACCCACTGTACTTCATTACTCTCTTGGTGACTGGATGGTACAACTATGCTTTACTCTCTGCTGCCACCTGCTAACCACTCGCCACAGCCTTCTGGATCCTAGGACCTTCACTGCAACTTGTAACATCTGCTGGTAAGAGATCTCAGTGTCTGGTTTACTGTGATTTGTGGTGCGCTGTGTGTTTGGAGTTTCCCAACTTGTACTGCTCTGCCAAGTCCATTCCCACCATCTAGGACTCTGGTGAACACTATTGTGGGGTTGGAGTTGGTGTGGCCCACGAGGTGTTGAACACATAACGCCATGTTTACCATTTAAATCTGAGTATCTAGTACTGGTTCTCCTATTAGCTCAGATCTGCATCTCTTCCCACAACATTAAGAACAGGTTCAGGATTCAAAAACCACAGGAACAATAGCTAAGTACAGGATGTACCTGGATCTTCAGGGAAGAAGGTTAGATCATTGTTTAAATGTGCTATCAAGTAAATGTCCATTGGCCATTAACCCAAAGCACCCTCAGTTATCTAATACCCATTAGCAGTTTATTATATGGCCTTTTTGGGCAGCCACCCAGGGCCAAAGGCACAGCTGCTACTACTCTTCCCAAAAGCAAAAGAGCAGCATCATAGTGTGGATAATATATACCTACTCCTGACATAGTGAGTGAGCTTGCTGCTCTTCATTGTAAAGTCCCCCATTCCCTCACCCTGTGGCCATTAAAAATAAAACTGCCTTCAATTACAGTCATCTGATCCCAGGGTTTGATAGCATCCATAGTGTCCACTGCACATTTCAGACACAATGTATAAACCAAGCTTAACACTGAGAAATGATTGAGAATGAATATTCCTATGAATATAATAATCAGCCTATTTAAATGGCCCTGAAAACTATCTCTTGGTAAGGGATCCCACAATCTTTCCACGGCCCTGGTCTCATGCTAGTCTTACTCCACGTCTACTAGTAACAATTTGGAGATGTGACGTACTTTTAATCAAAATTACCCTGTTTTCAGTCATTCTTTGCTTGTAAACTTAACCTCACTTTAAACAACACTCTCTATTCTCTATGAAAGGTGTATGCTGCCATTCTTCAGAATGCAAATATCCCATATATAATATATTGTGGTAAAGTATAACAATGCTAATAATTTTCATAAAAATATGTAAAAAAGAAAAATTTCCTTTATATATAAATATCCTACTAATATTATAAATGTGAAAGTTTGTATATTTGGATGTTTGTTCCTCAATCACACCTAAACAGCCAAACGGATTTGCCTGAAATTTCACACATACATACCTTGGCTCACGGAGTGAAACATAGGCTACTTACTATCCCTGTATACCACCGGACTTCACGGGCGCTAACGGCGATTTTCACTACGGGCTACGCTCAAGAACCCGAGATGACATCATTCCAGGCCCTTGAGCCGTTCCCCAATTGGCTGGCACTACTGTGTGGGTGGAACTATCATCTGGGCTGCAAGCAGAAGAAGATGACGTCTTTCAAAGCTCTGGAGAGTCCCGAACAAGCGGCCATAGTGTGGGGGCGTGAGAACTGCATCGGCTGTGCTGGCTGTGTGCGCACGCTGGGGGACTGCCAGGGAGGGGTCACCTGCACTGCTGTCAGCAACATTGGCTCGGCCTACTGTTCACAGTGGCTGCTGCCAGCTGTGGCCTATGGAGTCTGCCAGACAGTCCGGGATGTAGCCTCTGTCTGCAGTTGCACACAGTATCGCATCCATAGCTTTGGTGAGTATACCGTGTGATTCAGCTCTGCAACTTAGGCCACGGTAGTGGGTTTTGCAGTGGAGGGGGGCAGGGGGGCCAGGGGCGCATGGGATGGGGGGGCACATGGTGGGGCATGGGATGGGGGAACCGTGAGGGAGGAGGTTTGGGGTGGGGAGAAGAGGGTCCTGGGTAGGGGTGGGTAAGTGGGGGGCATGAGGGAGGGTGTATCGAGTAGGGAAAAGGGCCAGGGACCCACGGTACAGCAGGGGACCTCGGGACAGAGGGCATGTGCAAGGGGGTTTGGGGGGGGCACACCTGCATATACTGTACATATACAGAGATACAGCGCGGCCGAGATGCGGTGGGACCGGGCACATCACCACCAGCAATTGCCTACATTTGCATACATCGAGGCAAACGCAAACCCGCAGAAGAAGTTGCGGGCAAATGCTAGTGCTATAATATCAGAAAATAGAACCAAACAATGAAGATGTTTAAATATATTTAAATGCAAATGAGACAGACCCTCTTTTATGTTGTAGATATTAATTGAGGAAGATATGGATTTACGGAAAATAGAGCAAGCCTAAATCCTACTTTATAGTCTCCAAACATATGGCTAATACTCTGGTGTTTAATTAAAATTTCAGAAGAAAGCAAAAAGTGATTAAAAAGATAAATAATTTGTGTGCTAAATGTACAGCATCAGTACAATGCATGCCATACTGCTTATTTTCTAATAAAATCAAATCTGGAAAAAAAAGAGTTGACGTATGGAATACCAGAAGCAATTATAGGAAAATAAAATGCTGAACATAGACAAGGTTATTGCAGAAGAAATATGTTACAGCAATTTTAACAAATCACTGATTTAAGTCGCGGTTCAGTAAAATATCCATCATCAAAAAGTTTGGTTTGACAATATGCTCCGATCTTCTCAAGTATTGTCTAAAAAAGATTACTCAGGACCAGCAAATGCTCATCTCAAATTCAGATCATTGAAACTAGAAAGGTGCATGCATGTAGTACTTCTTAAGAAAGCAATACTCTCTTATTTTACCACATTAAAACTCATTTGAAAATACATATGCGTTCTTTCTTACCTTTCCTCATGGCTGGACACATCCGGATTAGAATTCAGGGATCATTCCAAAATTCAATTTGGGTCATTGGTTGATTCAGTTCAAACCGATTTGATCTATTCCTATTTAAGAATACCCTGCACAGTAGGACTTTAAAAAAAAAATTGTGTTTGGTAAGGAAAAATGCAAGCCAAATTATACAGTACCACTTAGCCATAGCATCTGTCAGCAGTAAATTGGTTAAAACCTAATCTCAATACTTTGTAGAGATGATTCCACAGTTTCCAAATATACGTCTCTTATTCAGCTCATTTACGGAAATTGAGGCTCCAAATAGAGAGAGAGAGAGAGAGAGAACACACACACATATATATATATATATATATATATATATATATATATATATATATATATATAATTTTTTTTTAGGTTTTACTGTGTCCTCCTTGATCATTTATCCAATTCCTGGACAGCCACTTTAAATCAGTCTTCTTCTCCAGTCCTTACAGCCACACAATGTCCACAGTGTATTATTTGTGAATTATTGCTATCTCTTTCAATCTCACTGTATAAAACTCTTTCTTATCAGTGGCCTAGTGCTTCTCATGATTGACTTTCCCCCGTCACAGGGGCTTCTTACAAGATCAAGCCAGCCTGATCCCTAGGGTCCTAAGATTATTTTTCTCCGCTTTCTCTACCACCATTTTAGCCATTTCATGATAATCTAGCCATAAAAGGTTTGGTATTGTTTAAGCCCAAATTATGAGAATGTTTGTTCTGAACTGCATTGGCCTCTCTACTCCAGATATGTGCAGCACAAGATAACCAGCTTTTGAAAACAACAACACCATACTCAAAATCACTGGGTCCAGATGGCATACATCCCTGAGTTCTGAGGAAATTATGCACAGTAATAGATAAATCCTTATATCTAATGTTTAAGGATTCAGTAATTACTGGATCTGTTCCTTATTATTGGTGCAAATATGGTGCCAATATTCAAAAAGGGGTCTAAAAAGTGAGCCTGGAAACTATAGGCTGGTAAGTTTGACCTCAGTGGGTAAGATATTTGAAGGCTTTCTAAATTATGCTATCCTGAAATATCTCAATATAAATAATCAGCATGTGTTAATGAAGAATCTGTCCTGTCAGACTAATCTGATCAGCTTCTATGAAGAGGTCAGTTCTGGACTGGACCTGTAACACATATGAACCTTTCAAAAACTTTTGATACTGTACCGCATAAAAGGTTGTTATACAACATGAAAATGTTGGAACTGGGGGAAAACATAGGCATTTGGGTTCAGTGATAGGAAACAGAGGGTACTTGTGACACTGGGTTCACACCAGCGTTCGGCACTCCGTTTTAAAGTTTCCGTCTTCTGCATGCAGAAGATGGAAACCTGTGATGCCAAGTCTCGCCATGAGTGCCGGTGAGCGTTTTATGCACTTTGTGGCGAAGCCGTTTTTTTTTTTTTAAATGGGACATAGAGTACTGCATGTCCGACTCTGTGTCCGGTTTTAAAAAAATGGTTTCACCACAGAGAGCATAAAATGCTCACCGGCGCACACGGACGGAGACTTTTCAAGCCCATTCAAATGCCGACAGGTTTCCGTCTCCTGCCCCTGTTTTGTACAGGAAATGGAAACCTGTAGAACAGAGTACGGGCGCAGATGCGAATGAGCCCTTAATGGTAAATATTCAGACTGGGTCACAGTCACCAGTGGGGTGCCACAGGGGTTAGTATTGGGTCTGCTCCTGTTTAATATACTTATTAGTGATCTGATAGAGGGTTTACAAAGTAGGGTGTCCATATTTGCAGATGATACTAAACTTTGTAAGGTAATCAATAATGAGGAGGATAGTAGAATTTTACTAGGGGATCTAAGGAAACTGGAAGCATGGGCGGAAACTTGGTAAATGAAGTTTAATGTTGACAAATCTAAGGTTATGCACTTTGGTCAACAAAAGAAAATGTATGATTATGTACTTAATAGTAAATTACTGATTAAGACTGCCAATGAAAAAGACTTAGGGATTTTGGTGGACAGCGGGCTTACCTTTAGTGACCAGTGCCAGGCAGCTGCTGCCAAGGCAAATACAATTATGGGATGCATGAAAAGAGGTATAGATTCTCATGACAACAACATTATTATGCCTCTGTATATATGCACTATGATTGGGCCCCAGTATAGAAGAAGAACATAATTGAACTAGAGAGAATGCAGAGAAGTGCAACCAGGATTATTAGGGGAATGGGTGGACTGAAGTACAACAAATAGATTGATAAACTTGGGGTTATTTAGTTTAGAAACAAAAAGGAGACCTAATAATAATAATGTAAAAATATATGAAGGGACAACACAAAGAACTTTCTAAGGATCGTCTTACTCCTAGGCCAGTGACAGTGATGAGGACACATCACTACATCTGTAGAAGAGGAAGTTTCACCAGTAACATAGAAGGGGATTCTTCACAGTAAGAGTAGCAAGGCTCTGGAACTCTCTGCCCCAGGAAGTGGTGATGGTGGGTTCATTGAGCAAGTTCAAAGAGGATATGGATGCCTTCCTTGAACAGAAAAATATTACAGGTTATGGATTTTAGATTTTGTTAAGGACACATTGATCCAGAGTTTTTATACTGATTGCCAGATTGGAGTCTGGAAGGAATTTTTTCCCCTTATGTGGAGCAATTGGCATAAACCTCATGTTTTGTTTTTTTTTTGCCTTCCTCTGGATCAACACTGTAGGGATTGTAGGATTATAGGTTGGACTTGATGGACTGAAGTCTTCATCCATCCTCATCTACTATGTAACTATGTAGCTATATAACTGTGTGGGTCCTCTATAGTATGTGTCCCTGTGTGGCCACCTAGTGGTTGTGTTGTGAGTTTCAGATGCCACAATGATACGATATTACCAAATCAGAGTTTAGGTAAGGCTAGACACATCTGTAGGTAAGAACTAGCAGCATTATCCTTTAAGTTTTATTTATTTTATTTTTTATTGCATAATTATAATTATTATTATTATTTGTAATCACAAATATTGTATTTAGTCCATACATGACACAGTTTTCTATCATTATTACCATCAGAAACATAGTATTGCAGGGCAACACGGTAGCTCAGTGGTTAGCACTGCAGCCTTAAAGTGCTGGAGTCCTGGGTTTGAATGCCACCAGGAACAACATCTGCAAGGAGTTTGTATGTTCTCCTCGTGTTTGCATGGATTTCCTCTCATCCTACAAAGACATACTGATAAGAAAAAAAATGTACATTGTGATCCCTATATGGGGCTCACAATCTACGTTAGACAAAAAAAAGAAACATAGTATTGTATTAGAACATGAGTAGCATGGTGGCTCAGTGGTAAAGATATCAGTGTATGGCGGAATTATTTAACCACTGTTTAGCATGATTATTCAGTCATTGATGGTAATTTTCAGTTGTTTTATTGGTCTTATTATTCACTCCAGGGCGGTATTAATTATTGTACAGATGTATAAAGCAGTCATTGTATTTAGTATTATTTAATAATTTGATATTTTGTGTATTTTTTGTTTAGTTTTTTGCTTATTTGTGCTGGCAGTATTTGGTCACTGTATATTGGTATTGTTTGTTAAGAGAGATGAGCGAACAGTGTTCTATCGAACTCATGTTCGATCGGATATTAGGCTGTTCGGCATGTTCGAATCGAATCGAACACCGCGTGGTAAAGTGCGCCATTACTCGATTCCCCTCCCACCTTCCCTGGCGCCTTTTTTGCTCCAATAACAGCACAGGGTAGGTGGGACAGGAATTACGACACCGGTGACGTTGAAAAAAGTAGGCAAAACCCATTGGCTGCCGAAAACATGTGACCTCTAATTTAAAAGAACAGCGCCGCCCAGCTTCGCGTCATTCTGAGCTTGCAATTCACCGAGGACGGAGGTTTCCGTCCAGTTAACTAGGGGTTAGATTCTGGGTAGGCAGGGACAGGCTAGGATAGGAAGGAGAAGACAACCAACAGCTCTTATAAGAGCTAAATTCCAGGGAGAAGCTTGTCAGTGTAACGTGGCACTGACGGGCTCAATCGCCGCAACCCAGCTTTCCCAGGATCCTGAATGGAATACACTGTCAGTGTACTCCCGTATACCCGATATATACCCCCGATACCCGTTCCAACGGTGTGCCCCCCCATCTTCACCCCAGAAATACCCTGCAAGTCCCCTAGCAATAGGATTGGGGCTATATACACCCACTATTTTTGCTACTGCCATATAGTGCCATTGTCTCACTGGGAATTCAAAGAATATATTGGGCTTACATATAACTTCAATTCCAGGGAGAAGCTTGTCAGTGTAACGTGGCACTGACGGGCTCAATCGCCGCAACCCAGCTTTCCCAGGATCCTGAATGGAACACACTGACAGTGTATTCCCGTATACCCCATATATACACCCCAAATCCCCGTTCCAACGGAGTGCCCCCCCACCTTCACCTCAGAAATACCCTGCAAGTCCCCTAGCAATAGAATTGGGGCTATATACACCCACAATTTTTGCTACTGGTATATAGTGCCATTGTCTGACTGGGAATTCAAAGAATATATTGGGGTGACGTGCACCCACAATTTTTGCTACTGCTATACAGTGCCATTGTCTCACTGAGAATTCAAAGAATATATGGGGGTTATGTGCACCCACAATTTTTAATACTGGTATACAGTGCCATTGTCTGACTGGGAATTCAAAGAATATATGGGGGTTACGTGCACCCACAATTTTTAATACTGCTATACAGTGCCATTGTCTGACTGGGAATTCAAAGAATATATGGGGGTTACGTGCACCCACAATTTTTAATACTGCTATACAGTTCCTTTGTCTCACTGGGAATTCAAAGAATATATGGGGGTTATGTGCACCCACAATTTTTAATACTGGTATACAGTGCCATTGTCTGACTGGGAATTCAAAGAATATATGGGGGTTATGTGCACCCACAATTTTTACTACTGGTATACAGTGCCATTGTCTGACTGGGAATTCAAAGAATATATGGGGGTTATGTGCACCCACAATTTTTAATACTGGTATATAGTGCCATTGTCTGACTGGGAATTCAAAGAATATATGGGGGTTATGTGCACCCACAATTTTTAATACTGGTATACAGTGCCATTGTCTGACTGGGAATTCAAAGAATATATGGGGGTTACGTGCACCCACAATTTTTAATACTGCTATACAGTTCCATTGTCTCACTGGGAATTCAAAGAATATATGGGGGTTATGTGCACCCACAATTTTTAATACTGGTATACAGTGCCATTGTCTGACTGGGAATTCAAAGAATATATGGGGGTTACGTGCACCCACAATTTTTAATACTGCTATACAGTTCCATTGTCTCACTGGGAATTCAAAGAATATATGGGGGTTATGTGCACCCACAATTTTTAATACTGGTATATAGTGCCATTGTCTGACTGGGAATTCAAAGAATATATGGGGGTTACGTGCACCCACAATTTTTAATACTGCTATACAGTTCCTTTGTCTCACTGGGAATTCAAAGAATATATGGGGGTTATGTGCACCCACAATTTTTAATACTGGTATACAGTGCCATTGTCTGACTGGGAATTCAAAGAATATATGGGGGTTATGTGCACCCACAATTTTTACTACTGGTATACAGTGCCATTGTCTGACTGGGAATTCAAAGAATATATGGGGGTTATGTGCACCCACAATTTTTAATACTGGTATATAGTGCCATTGTCTGACTGGGAATTCAAAGAATATATGGGGGTTACGTGCACCCACAATTTTTAATACTGCTATACAGTTCCATTGTCTCACTGGGAATTCAAAGAATATATGGGGGTTATGTGCACCCACAATTTTTAATACTGGTATACAGGGCCATTGTCTGACTGGGAATTCAAAGAATATATGGGGGTTACGTGCACCCACAATTTTTAATACTGCTATACAGTTCCATTGTCTCACTGGGAATTCAAAGAATATATGGGGGTTATGTGCACCCACAATTTTTAATACTGGTATATAGTGCCATTGTCTGACTGGGAATTCAAAGAATATATGGGGGTTACGTGCACCCACAATTTTTACTACTGGTATACAGTGCCATTGTCTGACTGGGAATTCAAAGAATATATGGGGGTTACATGCACCCACAATTTTTAATACTGCTATACAGTTCCATTGTCTCACTGGGAATTCAAAGAATATATGGGGGTTATGTGCACCCACAATTTTTAATACTGGTATACAGTGCCATTGTCTGACTGGGAATTCAAAGAATATATGGGGGTTACGTGCACCCACAATTTTTGCTACTGCTATACAGTTCCATTGTCTCACTGGGAATTCAAAGAATATATGGGGGTTATGTGCACCCACAATTTTTAATACTGGTATACAGTGCCATTGTCTGACTGGGAATTCAAAGAATATATGGGGGTTATGTGCACCCACAATTTTTAATACTGGTATACAGTGCCATTGTCTGACTGGGAATTCAAAGAATATATGGGGGTTATGTGCACCCACAATTTTTAATACTGGTATACAGTGCCATTGTCTGACTGGGAATTCAAAGAATATATTGGGGTTATGTGCACCCACAATTCTTACTACTGGTATATAGTGCCATTGTCTGACTGGAAATTCAAAGAATATATGGGGGTTATGTGCACCCACAATTTTTAATACTGGTATACAGTGCCATTGTCTGACTGGGAATTCAAAGAATATATGGGGGTTACGTGCACCCACAATTTTTAATACTGCTATACAGTTCCTTTGTCTCACTGGGAATTCAAAGAATATATGGGGGTTATGTGCACCCACAATTTTTAATACTGGTATACAGTGCCATTGTCTGACTGGGAATTCAAAGAATATATGGGGGTTATGTGCACCCACAATTTTTAATACTGGTATACAGTGCCATTGTCTGACTGGGAATTCAAAGAATATATGGGGGTTATGTGCACCCACAATTTTTACTACTGGTATACAGTGCCATTGTCTGACTGGGAATTCAAAGAATATATTGGGGTGACGTGCACCCACAATTTTTAATACTGGTATACAGTGCCATTGTCTGACTGGGAATTCAAAGAATATATGGGGGTTACGTGCACCCACAATTTTTACTACTGGTATACAGTGCCATTGTCTGACTGGGAATTCAAAGAATATATGGGGGTTACGTGCACCCACAATTTTTAATACTGCTATACAGTTCCATTGTCTCACTGGGAATTCAAAGAATATATGGGGGTTATGTGCACCCACAATTTTTACTACTGGTATACAGTGCCATTGTCTGACTGGGAATTCAAAGAATATATGGGGGTTACGTGCACCCACAATTTTTAATACTGCTATACAGTTCCATTGTCTCACTGGGAATTCAAAGAATATATGGGGGTTATGTGCACCCACAATTTTTAATACTGGTATATAGTGCCATTGTCTGACTGGGAATTCAAAGAATATATGGGGGTTACGTGCACCCACAATTTTTAATACTGCTATACAGTTCCTTTGTCTCACTGGGAATTCAAAGAATATATGGGGGTTATGTGCACCCACAATTTTTAATACTGGTATACAGTGCCATTGTCTGACTGGGAATTCAAAGAATATATGGGGGTTATGTGCACCCACAATTTTTACTACTGGTATACAGTGCCATTGTCTGACTGGGAATTCAAAGAATATATGGGGGTTATGTGCACCCACAATTTTTAATACTGGTATATAGTGCCATTGTCTGACTGGGAATTCAAAGAATATATGGGGGTTACGTGCACCCACAATTTTTAATACTGCTATACAGTTCCATTGTCTCACTGGGAATTCAAAGAATATATGGGGGTTATGTGCACCCACAATTTTTAATACTGGTATACAGGGCCATTGTCTGACTGGGAATTCAAAGAATATATGGGGGTTACGTGCACCCACAATTTTTAATACTGCTATACAGTTCCATTGTCTCACTGGGAATTCAAAGAATATATGGGGGTTATGTGCACCCACAATTTTTAATACTGGTATATAGTGCCATTGTCTGACTGGGAATTCAAAGAATATATGGGGGTTACGTGCACCCACAATTTTTACTACTGGTATACAGTGCCATTGTCTGACTGGGAATTCAAAGAATATATGGGGGTTACATGCACCCACAATTTTTAATACTGCTATACAGTTCCATTGTCTCACTGGGAATTCAAAGAATATATGGGGGTTATGTGCACCCACAATTTTTAATACTGGTATACAGTGCCATTGTCTGACTGGGAATTCAAAGAATATATGGGGGTTACGTGCACCCACAATTTTTGCTACTGCTATACAGTTCCATTGTCTCACTGGGAATTCAAAGAATATATGGGGGTTATGTGCACCCACAATTTTTAATACTGGTATACAGTGCCATTGTCTGACTGGGAATTCAAAGAATATATGGGGGTTATGTGCACCCACAATTTTTAATACTGGTATACAGTGCCATTGTCTGACTGGGAATTCAAAGAATATATGGGGGTTATGTGCACCCACAATTTTTAATACTGGTATACAGTGCCATTGTCTGACTGGGAATTCAAAGAATATATTGGGGTTATGTGCACCCACAATTCTTACTACTGGTATATAGTGCCATTGTCTGACTGGAAATTCAAAGAATATATGGGGGTTATGTGCACCCACAATTTTTAATACTGGTATACAGTGCCATTGTCTGACTGGGAATTCAAAGAATATATGGGGGTTACGTGCACCCACAATTTTTAATACTGCTATACAGTTCCTTTGTCTCACTGGGAATTCAAAGAATATATGGGGGTTATGTGCACCCACAATTTTTAATACTGGTATACAGTGCCATTGTCTGACTGGGAATTCAAAGAATATATGGGGGTTATGTGCACCCACAATTTTTAATACTGGTATACAGTGCCATTGTCTGACTGGGAATTCAAAGAATATATGGGGGTTATGTGCACCCACAATTTTTACTACTGGTATACAGTGCCATTGTCTGACTGGGAATTCAAAGAATATATTGGGGTGACGTGCACCCACAATTTTTAATACTGGTATACAGTGCCATTGTCTGACTGGGAATTCAAAGAATATATGGGGGTTACGTGCACCCACAATTTTTACTACTGGTATACAGTGCCATTGTCTGACTGGGAATTCAAAGAATATATGGGGGTTACGTGCACCCACAATTTTTAATACTGCTATACAGTTCCATTGTCTCACTGGGAATTCAAAGAATATATGGGGGTTATGTGCACCCACAATTTTTACTACTGGTATACAGTGCCATTGTCTGACTGGGAATTCAAAGAATATATGGGGGTTACGTGCACCCACAATTTTTAATACTGCTATACAGTTCCATTGTCTCACTGGGAATTCAAAGAATATATGGGGGTTATGTGCACCCACAATTTTTAATACTGGTATATAGTGCCATTGTCTGACTGGGAATTCAAAGAATATATGGGGGTTACGTGCACCCACAATTTTTGCTACTGCTATACAGTTCCATTATCTCACTGGGAATTCAAAGAATATATGGGGGTTATGTGCACCCACAATTTTTAATACTGGTATACAGTGCCATTGTCTGACTGGGAATTCAAAGAATATATGGGGGTTACGTGCACCCACAATTTTTAATACTGCTATACAGTTCCTTTGTCTCACTGGGAATTCAAAGAATATATGGGGGTTATGTGCACCCACAATTTTTAATACTGGTATACAGTGCCATTGTCTGACTGGGAATTCAAAGAATATATGGGGGTTATGTGCACCCACAATTTTTAATACTGGTATACAGTGCCATTGTCTGACTGGGAATTCAAAGAATATATTGGGGTTATGTGCACCCACAATTTTTACTACTGGTATATAGTGCCATTGTCTGACTGGGAATTCAAAGAATATATGGGGGTTACGTGCACCCACAATTTTTGCTACTGCTATACAGTTCCATTGTCTCACTGGGAATTCAAAGAATATATGGGGGTTATGTGCACCCACAATTTTTACTACTGGTATACAGTGCCATTGTCTGACTGGGAATTCAAAGAATATATGGGGGTTACGTGCACCCACAATTTTTAATACTGCTATACAGTTCCTTTGTCTCACTGGGAATTCAAAGAATATATGGGGGTTATGTGCACCCACAATTTTTACTACTGGTATACAGTGCCATTGTCTGACTGGGAATTCAAAGAATATATGGGGGTTACGTGCACCCACAATTTTTGCTACTGCTATACAGTTCCATTGTCTCACTGGGAATTCAAAGAATATATGGGGGTTATGTGCACCCACAATTTTTACTACTGGTATACAGTGCCATTGTCTCACTGGGAATTCAAAGAATATATGGGGGTTATGTGCACCCACAATTTTTAATACTGGTATACAGTGCCATTGTCTCACTGGGAATTCAAAGAATATATGGGGGTTATGTGCACCCACAATTTTTAATACTGGTATACAGTGCCATTGTCTCACTGGGAATTCCACAAATAATTTGGGGATTCATTCACCCTACATCTCAGGCTCTTGCCATATTCACCCAGGTTGTCAGTGCTGCACCAGCTCGTTCCCAGACAGCTCGGCCCGAAAAACACGTTACCTATATAGAGGATTTGGACAATGAAGACAACATGTTCTAAATCTAATGTCTGCACCTTCTCCAGAATTAAAATAAAGGCAGCGTTTAACTTTCAAATAGCACTGCACAAAGGAAGAGCTTATCAGCTTGTCTCATGACATGCTACTGAAAAGTTTCATTTGTGTATCTTAATGTAAATATAGTTGTATAAGCTTTTTGGGTTTTAGGCACTGCCAAGTTATTTATTACCACCCGCTCCCTTATAATGATGATGACGCCAAAGTCACTGTGGGTGTTCAGAGCTCACAGCTTTGGGTGACATTTGTCTTGCTCTCTGTCGGTACCAGCTGTCTTTTTGGATACCGTAAAGTTATGTTGACTTTATTAACAGCTATAGAAGCTTTAGCCAGGTTGTGACGGTGTGTAACCCTAACAACACTAAGTGGGATACACATTAATAGTCAGTCTATGTACGCTAAACGTATCACTGAAGTAATTTTTTTTCCCTCTCCCCTAATATAAGAAAGGAACAGACATTAGACCTAGACCGGGGTTCGAGGCTTGAAAAAATCCAGTATTATTTGTTCTTCATGATGTGAAATATGTGTTGAAAAGCAACCCAAGATGAAGTCAGCCATGTGTGCCAGTGTGTTACTTGGCATGCCTTTGCTGGCCCCAACTGTAAGGGTCACTCTCCATTTCCTCCATTTTCCACTCCCCTTCACACCATTTGTGGTGAAGCAATGGGATGCACTGAAGTGCACCCTCTAGCCTCGTGTGGGATAGGGACATCAGATGCCACTCCAACCCCCTCGTCTTCCTCCGCCAGCCAACGGTGCGAAGATGAGAGGAGTGTGCTCTGAATGTTTTCTGCCTAGCAGAGGCTAGTTCTCACTTACGAAAATGGCCCCACTTTGACCTGTATATCAGGCACAATGGTGTAGGTTTCAAAGAAACATGGCACCAACAAGTTGGAAAACGTGGGCCATGCGTGGACCGTGTTTGAGTCTGGCAAGCTCCAGATCTGCTACCAGGTTCCAGCCATTATCACAGGCGCAAAAATGCCAGGCCCCAGGTGTAGCAGGGAAAAAAAAATGCCATCTCAGCCAGGATGGCATCCCTGACCTCGGAGGCACTGTGCTGTCTGTCCCCCAAGCTGATCAGTTTCAGCACGGCCTACTGACATCTCCCCATGCCAGTGTTACAGTGTTTTCCGCTAGTAGCTGGGGTGGAGGTTGCAGCTTCGTAGGGTTTCAGTCTACTCCTGCCATGAATTTTGGCCTGGGAGAGGAGATAGGCCACCCCAGTTTGCACCCGGGGAACAGACTCCACCACATTCACCCTGCCTGTCATTAAAGATAAGCACTGCAGCATCCCTGACCACAGGCGCTTGTCCATGTGTCGGTGGTCAAGTGGACCTTGCAGCAAAGCGCAGAGCTCTGGGCCCGACTGATGTTATGGGACACATGCAGGCGCAAGGCAGAGACAGCACACCAAGAGAAGTAGTAACGGCTAGGCCCAGCATAGGGAGGTGCCCCAGCTGCCATCTGCTGACGGAAGGCCTGGGTCTCCAGAAGCATAAACAAACACCAACATCTCCAGGGCCAGCAGTTTATCGATGAGGCTGTTACAGGCTTGGGCATGGGGGTGGGTTGTATTGTACTTCTGCCTGCAATGAAAAGCTTGGGAAATGTGGAGTGGCTGGGAAGAGGCGCATGATGGTGCAGGCCAAAAGGGCGCATGAGGGTGAACTCCCCAATGTGTCAGAGATAGGTGTGTAGGTGTCCTTGCATCATATACTTGCACCATATTTGGCTTTGGAAGTTAATTTTGTGCCAAAAAGTGGTTAAGACAGCGATCCCTCAGCTACTCCCGTTACACTGTCTATTGAAGTTACCATCTGTGGAAGTGGACCACCATTTCTAAGATCCCAAAGGAAGCAGGCAAGAGATGTGCAGTTCAGAAAAAAAGATGAGAAAATAAGTTTAGGCTGTAGAGCACAGAGGGATCGGAGAGGACAGAGCTGGTGTCGGCCAGGTATTCCCACAACATGCGCCTATACTTGTCCCTCCTGGTGACACTAGGCCCCTGAGTGGCAGTAATTTGTCCAGGGGGGCCATTAACGTGTTCCAGACCTAGGAATAAGTCTTCCAACAGGGTAGAGTTTTGCATGCCTTTGCTTCTACCCACTGTTTTTGCTGCTTAGCTTCCCTCCACATCTACTCTGCTTTCACCCCTAAACATCACCCCAGTTTATGCCTTTGCTTCTACCCAGGTTTTTTGTTGATTTAGCTTCCCTCTACATCTACACTGCTTTAGCCCCTAGACATCACCCCTGTCCATGTGGGGTCGGTGGCCTCGTCATCCACCAACTCCTCTTCCAATTGCGCACTGCCCCCTTACTGCAAACCGCACATGACCACAGCTTGCCTTGATGGCAACTGTGTCTCATGATCCCCACTTAGGTCCAGACAAGTCGGTGGCGGGTCCAAAACCCCAAAATTGGAAGGAAATGGCAGATGCTGCAGTATTTCTAACACCTGTTCCTGGTGCTCGGGCCTGGTCTGTGTTGTACCCTGCACCCTGCTTAACGCATCTGCCATATACGAAGTTGTGCTGAGCGCATGCTAATGTTTCGTGTCCAGTGCAATGGATGGGATGGGATTTCACATAAGTCTGCCACCCATGGCCACTCATGGTTGAGCAACTGAGGGAGTTGACTTTGACGAACCCGAGGGTTTTGGAGTTGGAACTACATCAAAGGTCTGTGCTGCTCACACACTCTGCTCAACACATGATATGTTTAGTGCCAGCAGTGTGGAGACGTCGCACAACAGCCGTTGTTCCAGCAGGTACAGGCGTTGTAGGAGTGCATAGAGGCTAGCAGCGGCAACTATACACTTTAAAAACTATCCGCACAAGCGCCACACTTTCACCAGTAGCTCAGGAACATTGGGGTACCTTTTTCAAAAGATTAGCAGCAATGAGTTAAAAACGTGGCCCAGGCATGGAATATGTTGCAGGCTGCCAAGCTACAGAGCCAATCCCAGGTTACGGCCATTATCACACATGACAACATGCCTGGGCCCAGGTGCAGTGGCAAAAACCACATTGCCGTCTCATCGAGGATGGCATGACTCACTTTGTAGGCAGTGTGCTGTCTGGCCCCCAAGCTGATGAGCTTCAGCACGGCCCGCTGACGTCTCCCCACACCAGTGTTGCAGCGTTTCCAGCTCGTAGCTGGGGTCAATTTAACAGCGGAGGAGGGTGGTGTTTCAGCCCTCCTCCCAGGAATGTTGTGTGGGGAGACAAGTCAGGCCACCACATTTTGCGACCCGGTCCACGCCTCAACTACATTCAACCACTGTGCCCAAATTGAAAGGTAGCGTCCCTGTCCGCATGCACTTGTCCATTCGTAACTGGTCACATGGAACTTTAGGGCTAAGCGCTGAATTTAGGGACCGCCTCATGTTTGGGGGAAAGTGCTGGTGTGGACGGCACAGTGCGGTGGCGCAGTAGACACTCTGCCCAAAAAGGGCAGAGTGTCCCCCAGCCGGGATTCCAACATCTCCTGGGCCAGATTTCTTGAGATGAGGCCGTTGAAGCCTTGGGCATGTGGGTGGGTTGCGCTGTACTTTAGCATGAAATGAAAGGCTTGGGAGATGGGGAGTTGCTGGGAAGAGGCGCATGATGGCGCGGGCAAAAGGAGAAATGGCAGGAAAAGGTGAGGATAAGGGTGAACTCCCCAAAGTGTCAGAGGCAGATGTGGAGGTGTCCTGGCTCCTGGTCTGGACTGCAGCGCCAGCCCTGTCAACAGTGGAAGAGGCAGTGGCCGCCAGGCCAAACGACGATTATCCTGCGCTTGCTCTCACCCACTGAGCCCAGGGCTTGCCTTCCAAATGATGGCACCCGCAAGAGGTGGTGAGATTCCTCTCCGCAGATCTCCAAACCATCTTGGACTTGCAAATTGCACTAAATTTGTCATGTAACTGACATGTATATGATGAGTCTATCCATTGTCTGTTCATTTTGGTGAAAGTCAGCCTGTCAGCTGACAGACAGCTGTGCTTGTCAGTGATGATGTCACCGGCTGCTTGTACCCCCAGTTTTTGCTGCTTAGCTTGCCTCCACATCCACACTGCTTTTGCCCCTACACATCACCCCTATCCATGCCTGTGCCTCTAGCCATAAGTCTGCCACCCATGGAAACTCATGGTGCAGAAAGTGAGGGAGCTGACTCTGAGGAACCCTTGGGTTTTGTAGCTGGTACTCCATCAAAGGTCTCTGCTGCTCACACACCCTGCTGAACATACGGTATCTAGGGTTAGAGCGTGTGGTGACCTCGCACAACAGTAGGTGCTTCAGGCAGATGTAGGCCTTGCTGGAGTGTATTGCGGCTAGCTCCAGGTACTGTAGACTTGGGAAAGTGGGTGTCCAAGTGCCGCACTTTCACCCTTAGCTCAGCTAATTTGGGGTATGTTTTTAAAAATCATTGCACCACTACATTGAACATGTGGGCCAGGCATGGAACGTGTTGGAGGCTGGCAAGCTCCAGAGCCCTCCAACAAGCTAAAAAACCTGGCCCCAGGGGCAGCGGGGATAAACAAATTGCCATCTCATCCAGGATGGCATCCCTGACCTCAGAGGCAGTGTGCTGTCCGTCTCCCAAGCTGATGAGCTTCAGCCCAGCCTGCTGACGTCTCCCCACACCAGTGTTGCAGCGTTTTCAGCTCGTAGCTGGGGTAAATCTAACAGCGGAGGAGGAGGAGGGTGGTGTTTCAGCCCTCCTCCCAGGAATGTTTTGTGGGGAAACAAGTCAGGAAAATTCTTGAAACGGGAGAGTTTTGCATCTTTGCCCTTGCTGCCTATGGACATCCCTTTGCCTCTAGCCACCATTTTCCCTGCTTTGCTTGCCTCCACATCCACACTGCTTTTGCCCCTAGACATCACCCCAGTCCATGCCTTAGCTTGTACCCCCAGTTTTTCCTGCTTAGCTTGCCTCCACATCCACACTGCTTTTGCCCCTAGACATCACCCCAGTCCATGCCTTAGCTTGTACCCCCAGTTTTTCCTGCTTAGCTTGCCTCCACATCCACACTGCTTTTGCCCCTAGACATCACCCCAGTCCATGCCTTAGCTTGTACCCCCAGTTTTTCCTGCTTAGCTTGCCTCCACATCCACACTGCTTTTGCCCCTAGACATCACCCCAGTCCATGCCTTAGCTTGTATCCCCAGTTTTTCCTGCTTAGCTTGCCTCCACATCCACACTGCTTTTGCCCCTAGACATCACCCCAGTCCATGCCTTAGCTTGTACCCCCAGTTTTTCCTGCTTAGCTTGCCTCCACATCCACACTGCTTTTGCCCCTAGACATCATCCCTATCCATGCCTCTTCCCCTAGCCATAACTCTGCCACCCCTGGAAACTCATGGTGCAGAAACTTTGGTTGCTGACTTTGAGGAACCCTTGGGTTTTGTAGATGGAACTCCATCAAAGGTCTGTGCAGCTCACACACCCTGCTCAAGATATGGTATTGTAGGGTTTCAGCGTGTGTGAATGACGGACAACAGCCTGTGTTTGGACAGATGTAGGCCTTGCTAGAGTGTTTTTAGGCTAGCAGCGACTCCTGTGCACTTGCAAAAGTGGGCGCACAAGCGCCGCATTTTCAACAGTAGCTTCGGTACATTTGGGTATGTTTTTAAAAAACTTTGCACCACTAGGTTAGACGTGGGCCAAACATGGAACGTGTTGGAGGCTGGCAAGCTCCAGAGCCGCTACCAGGTTCCAGCCATTATCACAGGCGTAAAAATGCCAGGCCCCAGGTGTAGCAGGGAAAAAAAAATGCCATCTCAGCCAGGATGGCATCCCTGACCTTGGAGGCACTGTGCTGTCTGTCCCCCAAGCTGATGAGCTTCAGCACCGCCTGCTGACGTCTCCCCACACCAGTGTTTTAGCGTTTGCCGCTAGTAGCTGTGGTGGAGGTTGCAGCGTCGTAGGGTTTCAGTCTACTCCTGCCATGAATTTTGGCCTGGGAGAGGAGATAGGCCACCCCAGTTTGCACCCGGGGAACAGACTCCACCACATTCACCCTGCCTGTCATTAAAGATAAGCACTGCAGCATCCCTGACCACAGGCGCTTGTCCAAGTGTCGGTGGTCAAGTGGACCTTGCAGCAAAGCGCGGAACTAAGGGCCCACCTGATGTTGAGTGACACGTGCTGGTGCAAGGCGGGGACGCCACACCGGGAGAAGTTGAGACGGCTAGGGACGGCATAGTGAGGTGCCACAGTTGCCATCAGGTCCGGGAAGGCGGGAGTTTCAACAAGCCGGAACGCCAACCTCTCCTGGGCCAGCAGTTTAGCGATGTTGGCGTTCTAGGCTTGCGTGGGTGGGTGGTTAGCGGTGTATTTCTGCCGGCGCTCCAATGTCTGAGAGATGGTGGGTTGTTGTAAAGAAGCGCCTGATGGTGCCTTTGATGGTGCAGGAGAAGGAGATAAGACAGAAACAGGGGAGGATGAGGGAGAAGTCAACAAAGTGGCGGAGGCAGATGAAGTGATGTCCTGGCTCGTCCTCTGGAGTGCATCGCCAGCACTGTGAGCAGAGGCAGTGGCATGAACGGCGGGCGACGTTTGTCCTGCCGTTGCTGCCTGCCACTGATTCCATTGCTTGGATTCCAAATGACGGTGCATTGAAGTGGTGGACAGGTTGCTCTTCTCAGGGCCCCTACTCGATTTCGAGAGGCAAATTGTGTAGACGACACTATATCTGTCCTCGGCGCATTCCTTGAAAAAACTCTACACCTTCAAGAAACGTGCCCTCGATGGGGGAGTTTTTCTGGGCTGGGTACAAAAGGGAACATCTTCGGACATTCCGGGTCTGGCCTGGCTTCGGCAAAGCAGCTGACCTCTGCCTCTGGACATGTCTCTGCCTCTAGCTACCCTTTTTGGTGCTGCACCTGCCTCAACATCCACACTACTTTCCCAGCTTGACATCTGCCTTGTCCAGGTGGGGTCGGTGTCCTCGTCGTCCACCACCTCCTCTTCCAACTCCTGTCTCGCCTCCTCCTCCTGCACAATGCGCATGTCAACTGGCTGCCCTGACAGCAACTGCGTCTCATCGTCGTCGATGAGGGTGGGTTGCTGGTCATCCGCCACCAAATCGACCGGAGATGGAATGGAGGAGACTCTAGTGTTTGAGCATCTGGACACAGATACTCGTCTGTTAGGTCCGTGGAATCGCGAAATGGAGGGGCAGGTTGCGGTACAGTCAAAGGAAGGGAGAACAGCTCTGGGGAGCAGGGACAGTTGGGGTTATTGTTCTGAGAAGATTGGGAATTTTGGGTGGAAGGAGGACAAGACTGTTGGGTAAGAGGAGGTAGAGGCTGACTGGCTGGTGGACAATGTGCTTTAAGCGTTATCCGACAGCCATTGCAAGACCTGTTCCTGGTTCTCGGGCCTACTAATCTTTGTACCATTCAGCCTAGTTAATGTGGAACTTTTGTGCAAAGCGCAGAACTTAGGGCCCGCCTGATGTTAAGGGACACACGCTGGTACAAGGCTCAACTCACCCTAAGTGCCAAAAACACTGCTGGTGCAAGGCTCTACTCATGCCAAGGGCCTCAATCTCTGCTGGTAGCTCAGCTTAAGGTCATGTAACTTTGTTTGGAAGGGCTCATGTTAAGGGCTAGAAAAGTGAATTTTGGAAGGTCTTACCACATCACACACACACACACACACACACACACACACACTCAAAATGACAGTTAAGGGTGAGGGCTTTTGGAATTCCCATTGCCTATTCCATTTGTGGTTGTCATGGGGAACGTGATTTAAAGGGGTGGTTGTTACTGTTTGTTGAGCTTAAATTGGGGTTTGTGTCCATCCATTTGGGGAGTAAAGAAGGTTTCCAGGTATTTTCCCACTTTGATAGAGGTTTTTTTGAATGTGGAAAGTGTGTAGTTGTTAGGCAGTGATGTTGGGGTAATAGAGGGTCTTTGGTGTGTTAGATGCCCCCAGGCATGCTTCCCCTGCTGTCCCAGTGTCATTCCAGAGGTGTTGGCATCATTTCCTGGGGTGTCATAGTGGACTTGGTGACCCTCCAGACACGGATTTGGGTTTCCCCCTTAACGAGTATATGTTCCCCATAGACTATAATGGGGTTCGAAACCCGTTCGAACACACGAACATTGAGCGGCTGTTCGAATCGAATTTCGAACCTCGAACATTTTAGTGTTCGCTCATCTCTATTTGTTAACTGTGTGGAAGTATTATTTATTCACTATATTACAGGTACATTGTGATTCGCCACTGGTCATAATATTTGTATTAATTGGTAATATTGGTAATTGGTAATTAATTGGTAATGTTATTTAGTCCTTGGTGTATGATGGCTAACTACTACATTGGGTAATTGCCTATATTATTTTACAGTACTGCAGGTACCTGTATTGAAATTCTGTTTCATATTATTATATTGAAACTTCTTATATGAATTAAGTGGTTTTGGAACTATAACAAATATGGAAAGTTTTATAGTATACTATCCATCAAGCCTTCACAAGGCTACTTAAAAAAATGGGCTTTTAACACGAGAAGGAGCAGATTTGGGACATGCTTTTAAGCAGGAGTTTCAGGGAGTAAGTAATGCTTTTATGTGTAGTATAAAACAATTCTGCGTCAAATTTGAAACCTATGAAATAGGATTGTAAATTTTAGATTAGTGTAAATTAGAGCTGAGCGAACAGTGTTCGATCGAATACATGTTCGATCAGATATCACGTTGTTCGCAATGTTCGATTCGATACGAGCACCGCGTTGCAAATGCACTTAAAGTTCGTTTCCCCTCCCACCTTCCCTGGCGCTTTTTCTGCACCAATAACAGCGCAGGGGAGGTGGGACAGGAACTATGACAACGGAGGCCATGAAAAGACTAGGAAAAAGCCTTTGGCTGCCGAGGACATGTGACCTCTGATTCAAACAAACAGGCGGCATCATCTCCGATTCATTTGCGGCTTGCACTTAGTTAGAGAGAGACATCTGCTGAGGGCTAGTTAGGTTTTAGATTCTGCTAGGCAGGAATAGCAAAGAAGAAGAATCACAACAGCTCTTTTAAGAGCTACACTAAAGGGAGAAGCTCAAACAAGCTTGGCACAGTGTCTACCCACAAACGCTCAAGTGCGATCCACAGCCAGGCTGTATCTGCGCAACCCAGCTTTCTGCGGTGGGGATTAAGCTAAGTGGGATACACTGAAATTGTATGCACATATACCCTATATACACTTAATCCAGGGTTCAACAGTGTCCCCCCCCCTCCCCCCGAAACTAAGGGGTATACACTGAAATTCTCAGTCTATATACACTATATACGCTTCATCCAGGTTGTCACGGTGTGTACCCCCCAAAAAGCAGTGGGATATACATTCTAATTATCAGGCTATATACACTTCATCCAGGTTGTCACGGTGTGTACCCACAAACAAGCAGTGGGATATACATTCTAATTCTCAGGCTATAGACGCTTCATCCAGGTTGTCACAGTGTGTACCTCCCAAAAAGCAGTGGGATATACATTCTAATTCTCAGGCTATATACGCTTCATCCAGGTTGTCACGGTGTGTACCCACAAAAAAGCAGTGGGATATACATTCTAATTATCAGGCTATAGACGCTTCATCCAGGTTGTCCGGTTGACCTTTCCGGTGGGGGCAGCGAAGTCATGCCAAGTAACACTCTGGCACACATGGCTGACTTCATGTTGGGGTGCTTTTCAAGTGACAAGTGCGTAGTCAAAATAATGGAAAGCAACCAGTACTGGATATTTGCAATCCTTGACCCCCGGTATAAATATAACATCCTGTCTTTTATTCTGGTAGAGGTAGATGTTGCGAGAATACCAGTCCGACCAGAGCCCTGTCCTCTCCGATCCCTCTGCGCCCTACATGTATTGGGTGTCAAAGTTGAACCTGTGGCTTGAACTTGCCCTATACACCTTGGAGGTGCTGTCCTTTCCTGCCGCCAGCGTGCCACTGAAAGGATTTTCAGCGCAGCTGGTGGTATCATCACGGATAAGCACTGCCTGGCTGACAGCTGAGAGTGTCGACTGGCTGACAGCTGAGAGTGCCGACTGGCTGACTTTCATCCAAATGAACAGCCACTGAATAGACCCATCATTTTTGTGCCCACCAGTGTCAAGCACCCCAACATGAATTGTCATGTCTGCGCTCAACCTCTACAATTCCTCCTCATATTCCTCCACCATCTGCGTTGCACAATTCTGATCCTTCTAGGCTGAATCCACCCTGATTTCATCAAACTCTGCTGGTTAGAGGCTGAATCCACCCTGATTTCCCCAAACTCTGCTGGTTAGAGGCTGAATCCACCCTTATTTCCCCAAACTCTGCTTATTAGAGGCTGAATCCACCCTGATTCCCCCAAACTCTGCTGGTTAGAGGCTGAATCCACCCTGATTTCCCCAAACTCTGCTGGTTAGAGGCTGAATCCACCCTTATTTCCCCAAACTCTGCTTATTAGAGGCTGAATCCACCCTGATTCCCCCAAATTCTGCTGGTTAGAGGCTGAATCCACCCTGATTTCCCCAAACTCTGCTGGTTAGAATCTGAATCCACCCTGATTTCACCAAACTCTGCTGGTTAGAGGCTGAATCAACCCTTATTTCCCCAAACTCTGCTTATTAGAGGCTGAATCCACCCTGATTTCCCCAAACTCTGCTGGTTAGAGTCTGAATCCACCCTGATTTCACCAAACTCTGCTGGTTAGAGGCTGAATCAACCCTGATTTCCCCAAACTCTGCTTGTTAGAGGTTGAATCCACCCTGATTTCCCCAAACTCTGCTGGTTAGAGTCTGAATCCACCCTGATTTCCGCAAAATCTGCTGGTTAGAGGCTGAATCCACCCTGATTTCCCCAAACTCTGCTGGTTAGAGGTTGAATCCACCCTGATTTCACTAAACTTTGCTGGTTAGAGGCTCAACTCACTCCAAGGGCCAAAAACACTGCTGGTGCAAGGCTCAACTAACCCCAAGGGCCAAAAACACTGCGGGTGCAAGGCTCAACTAAGTTAAAGGGCCTAAAACTCTGCTGATAAGAGGCTGAAGTCACCTAAAGGTCCTCAATCTCTGCTGGTAACTCAGCTTATGGGCCACAAACTTAATTTGCAAGGGCTCACGTTAAGGGCCAGAAAAGTGAATTTTGGAAGGTCTTACCACATCACACACACACACACACACACACACACACATCCACAATGACAGTTAAGGGTGGGTACAGTTGGATTTCCCATTGCCTATTCCATCTGTGGTTGTCATGGACAACGTGATTTAAAGGGGTGCTTGTTAAGGTTTCATTAGAGTAAAATTTGGGTTTCTGTCCATCCAATTGGGGAGGAAAAAAGGTTTTCAGGTATTTTTCCACTTTTATAGTGGTTTTTTTGAGTGTGGAAAGTGTGTAGTTGATAGGCTGTGATGTTGGGGTAAAACTGTGACTTGGGCTTGTTTAGATGCCCCCAGGCATGCTTCCCCTGCTGTCTCAGTTGCATTCCAGAGGTGTTGTCATCATTTGCTGAGGTGTCATAGTGGACTTGGTGACCCTCCTGAGTTGAATATTGGTTTCCCACTAAACGAGTATTTTTTCCCCATAGACTATAATGGGGTTCGATGTTCGTTCGAACAGTCGAGTATTGAGCGGCTACTCGAATCGACCTTCGAACAGTTCGCTGTTCACTCATCTCTAGTGTAAATGTATTTAATGTAGTTTAACTGATATCTACTTTGGTTTAAGATTACGTTTTATCTTGAAACCTTTTCAACTCATTATGATGACATGCTAACAAAAGCTATGAACGATATAATTTTCCTTTCCCCATTGGATGGCCACATATAGACACAAATAGGTTATCATAGGATAGTTATAATATCAGTTTGTCACCAAACCACGTTCGGCCAAAAAAACGGGTATGAGAGGACACATCAGTATGTGAATAACAGATTGGGATGGTGAACAGGTGACATTTTCAGTCAGCAGTTTAGAATTGATATAGACCATAAATTGTGAACATGCTAGCTGAAGACATAGGTATATTGTACATGAAGAAAAAGAGGGGCCCAAATGAGAGTTGCAATATGGTTTCAGTGTAATTGGGACATCTTTATATAATTCACCAAATATGCTCAAAGGGGTTGTCCAGGATAAATTAAAACTTTACCGCTAAGCTAACCCCCCTCCCCCACCTAACTTCTAATTTACTACCTTTAAAAAAAGTTTTTATTTACCCATATGCCTGAGGTGATCATGTGACCATGTCAGGCACATTTTCTGATTTCCTGGTGATGTCCCATTTCACTATTTCTAGAAGGGAGGCCACAAGTTCTCTCTACCTCCCCCCACCACCCTCATACTCCCCAATGCTAACTTCCACTTCATCTGCTGGGCATCACTTCGATCACAAGGGAGCCAGAGATGGCGTCTTTGCAATAGAACACTGGCGGAACTAAAGAAGCAGTATTCTATTGTGCATACGTGGCTTCTGCCAGTGGGGAGGGGGGTTGTGAAGTAGGAAGTGAAAAAGGGGATCTCAGTGAACCATGGTAGTTGGAGAACGCATCATGGTAGTTGTACACTAAGACAGCTGGAAGCTACACATATAAACCAGAAAGCCAGACTTCACTCAAAACACTGCGAAAGGTATTTGGGTGCACTTATTAATAGCACTAACAGACCTTTCTTCAAAAAAATAAATTTTTCCCTGGAAAACCCCTTTAGGGATGCTCAGGAAATGCATTTGGTTTGGCTGAATTTATATAGTGAACTACAGATGTAGTGAAATTTTAAATTACAGAGTTTTTTTCATATACTTTCCATAGGATTCTATGATAAGATGTCATGCTGCAGCAAGTTAAAGAGGACCTTTCATCAGATTGGGCACATGCAGTTTTATATACTGCTGGAAAGCTGACAGTGCTGAATTCAGCGCACTGTCGGCTTTCCCGATCTGTGCCCGGTGTAAAGTGCTATCGGTCCCGGTACCGTAGCGTTTTACAGTCAGAAGGGTGTTTCTTACAGTTAGCCAGGGACGCCCTTCTGCCCAGCAGCGCCTATTGCGCTATACTGTGGAGCGGGGAGGAACGCCCCCTCCCTCTGCTCACACAGCTCGTCCATAGACGAGTATTATCAGGAGAGGGAGGGGGCGTTCCTCCCCGCTCCACAGTACAGCACGATAGGCGCTGCTGGGCAGAAGGGCATCCCTGGCTAATTGTCAGAAACGCCCTTCTGACACTAAAGCGCTACGGTCCCGGGACCGATAGCGCTTTACACCGGGCACAGATCGGGAAAGCCGAATTCAGCCGAATTCAGCGCACTGTCAGCTTTCCAGCAGTATATAAAACTTCATGTGCCCGATCTGATGAAAGGTCCTCTTTAAGTTAACTTTTCTATATTATGTACTAATAACTAATGAAAGCATATAGTCAAAAGCAATATCTGTTAAACCTATATGTTTTGTGGATTTTCTGATATACCTGCAATTTGCAAGACTTGTGACCTTACTAATGCACCATACAACCTTTACTATATAATTTTGAAACACCATCAGGTAAATAACCTTTCTTGACTGGGAAGCATTTGGTATATCTATACTTAATATCTCGCTCATCACTCTTATAATCACAACATTTGTGTGCATTGGCGAAATGACTGCAATTAGAATTCGATCTAGCCTTAAGTAAATCATCCTTTAGAGCAGACACTTGAGAATGTTTGCCTTAAAAAATAAACACTGTATTTATATTTCAGTCAATATTTATAATATATACAGTGAAAAAAGTATAAAAAGTGAATATATGTGTATATATACTGTATATGGAACTTATGTGCGCAAACGTCTATGGAAATAAAACACATAAATCAAGGCAATTTTTTTTTTTAATGAAAAGTCCGAAAGAGAAAATAAATGGCGAGAAAAGTAAAATTTAACACAAGGATTCTTCTTGCTTTAACCCCTTCCTAACGCATGCAGCCATTTTTTTATTTTTCGTTTTTTTACACCTGGACTTACAAAAGCCATAACTTTTGTATTTTTCCATTTAAATGGCATATGAGGGAATAACTTTCTATGGGACAAATTGTACTTCATAATTGTACCATTTTATATTTTGTTTGGTGTACTGGGAAGCAGGAAAAAAAATTCAGAATGGAGTGGAAATATAGAAAATTTGCATTTGCACAACTTTCTTGCAGGCTTTCTTTCTACTTGTCATGCAACTACATTGTTACTGTTTTGCTCCTGGTGGTAGAAAAATATTTTTCTTCTTGTATTCTACAAATTACAACCTGTTCTCACATTCCTTGATAGTTCAGTGTGTTATTAGGTTGATTCCCAAGCAAAAGGTCCTTGGTTCAAATCAATGGTCAGCCATTTAGAAGACTTTCCAAGAAAGAGCAATAGCATCATCAGTTTCTCAGCCAAGAAAATTTCCAAATTGCATTGTTCATATCATGACAGTAGGAAGGATATGAACTGAAGTCCATTCATCCATTCAAAAGACAAGAGATTGGCATCCAGGCAAAATATTAGAATCAACAAGTTGGCTCATTGCAAGGTCTATCAATTCTGGCATAACAAAAACGACAGTGGAGGTGCCTTACATGCTTCATAAGCGGTGCTTGCATGGACATCCTAGATGTCCATGCAAGCACCGTGAGACAAGTGTTACTGAAGTCTAAAATTGTTTTCAATATCTTCGTAAGAAGCATTGGCTTGAGTTTGCAAAAAACTACAAAAAGTGGACAGTAAAATATTGGAAATGGGTGATGAGACAAAAGTCAATAGTCTGGGCTCTGATGGAGGCAAATGGGTCTGAAGGAAACAAGGGGGTAACAGGTCAAGAAATTGAAGAAACTGTCAAGTTTGGTGGAGGAAGCCTGTGGATATAGGGTTGTTTCACAGCCAAAGGTGTTGGAGGCCCCAGAGAATAATAATTTCTTATTGTAGTTCTATCTAAACAAATTTGGACCATGGAATTAAACAAATCTTCTAGGGGTCGCCCATCTTTACTTGTAATCATTAAAATGGTTTCCCAAACATTCAGACCAAAGCTGGTTCTATGTGTAACCAATACATGCAACAATGTGAATAACACCCCACTCATAGAGCAGAATTAAATGCAGGAAATTCAAAAAGGATGGCCCCAAAGCAAGCCCTATAGGTAAAGTAACTTTGTTGGTAAATGGCCAGTGACAGAAAATCAAAGCAAAACTAAACCAACACAGTGCTCATCTTCTAAAAGCCAAATGTGAAATGTGCTTACGTAGTGTGACACATGATGTGACATCAAAGCAAGAAAAGGCTTTCTGCATGTTGGAATTTGCAAGAACAGAGTCTACTTTGATACTAGCACTAAATTCCCAGAAATCTTAATAAAAACTGCATTTTATTTTGGGTAAAACAGTTGGAAACCATTGGGTGTTATAGTCTTCAGAGGAGACAGTGAACAGGATTCAAGCTGTGCACAAGTAGACCACTAGTATGGAAATACAGGGGCCACAAACCATAATATAGCGTATCTTATGAATATACCTAAATTGTAGGTCATACAGATTACATCTTCTCCAAGAAATGAGACGACAAACTAAAATGTTGAAACTTTTGTATTAACCTGCAGGGCCAATGTGAAGAGGACGAGTTCGCTGAAAGGCTGTTCAGTGAGTTGGAGTTCACAAAAGCCATGAGGGACTCAACCAAAGTAAACATGTTATGTCTGGACTGTATAGGGATGGACACATAATGATAGCATCTAATCAAATATCATCATAAATTTAAGGTCCCACTTTGTGGAAATGCAGCAGTTTTTCATTGCAGATTTTGCTGCAGTTCATGTACAGTTGATAAATTGTCTCCAATGATAATAAAATGCTTCATCATTGGCATCAGTGAGCAAAAAGAACAGTAACCAAAGGAATACTACCCAGCAACTTTCAATTTAAGCCAAGTAATAGATGTAGTGTTAGGCTTAGAAAAGTGACTGTGGTCGAAAAGGCCCTTTAAATTCTTCTCACGATGATATGTGATACAAGTGTAAGGTACAAATGCTGATCTAAGATCTGGCTCTTATATGAGAATCGCTCAATATCCGTAGAGAATTTTCATGAATTCAGTATTGTCAAAAGCGCCTATACATTGAATTATTTTCAATGCAAACTTCTTATGAGCAGGACCCAGAAGAGATATATGTAAAATGTTTTGGGGGTAACCTCCTGATTAAAATCTACCATACAAAAGCTGACATGCTGTTTAAAAACTTATTCTTACACTTGAGCAACTATTTTAATGACTACAATAAAAGTTATGTTTTATAGTATCTGCAGTGATCACATGAAATATTATGATTAGCTTTTTGGTGTAGCCTGATCTTTTAATACCCCAGTAATCCTCTTGGCTATGGATATAGTGAAAGAGAGGGATGTTTCAGAACTAAGTAATAATGCATTATCACGTGACTGTGATTCTGCAATAACACCAGTAGACATGTTGGTGGGTCCTATCATCTTGCTTAATTTTCGTAAACTAGATTCTCCATGCGTCTGATGTAGAGAAGTTCATTGAGCCAGTTCACGAGGTAGGGGGCTGATGTCAACTTCCACAGTCTCTAGATGACTGACCTGTCCATGACTAACATAAAGTCAACAAGCTTTATGGTATTTATTAATTTTATAGGGAAAAATAGAGAGGAGGAATGGTGCGGGTTCATCACCTAAGGCCTCTCCCGTAAGGGGTGGAGAGTGAGGCAATCCCACCAGATGTGTAACATTGTTTTTCGGGTGAGCATGTAGACTAGAAATAATATTTATCTGGATAATCAGACCCTTTATTTTATTAAAGGGATCCTATCATTCAACACTGTGTAAGCGGCCATGTTCTCGTGGTCAGCAGGAATGCTCAGTTGGCTTTGCCCTAGGTCCGAGGCCTAGAAGTTAGAAGCCACCGCCGGAAGAAGATGCGGTGAAGATATCGTTCCAGAAGAAGATGGAGGCGGTGCTGGAGAGTTCTCTGGCAGCATTGGGGACACCCCCAGTGCTGTTTGAGCTCTGGGGCCCGCCCCCAGTGCTGCAAGAGAACTCATTTGCATACCAACAAAAAACAGATTTTCAAGCGAACGGTGGCGCGGAGATGCCAACGAAAGGTAGGAGAAGAATAGCCTTTCTTAAGGTTATTCCAACGTGTTAATGAGAAAAAATTGTGATTAAATGATAGGATCCCTTTAATATTTGGCAAACTGCACAGCTTCTACGACGTCAGACGTTTTAGCATTGCTGTCTAGTTACCATATTAGCAAAGCTAAGATTACAATGTAAAGTTTCTAAGTGACATGTTCCCTTTATAAGTATAGTTGAGATTTCTTTACAAGATCAGCCCCATACGTAAGTGAAATTGTATAACTGCAATTAAAATGGAAACTTTTGTAAAGAAATCGCACCTAAGATACCTATTACATACCCAATGGTTTTATGATGAAATAGCTTTCTTGACTGCACTGTGTCTTCCTCACACAGTAATTAAATAACAATATCCACATCAAGTGTACTCGAGAAACAATAGTCTAAAACCTAGGATTTAGTTATAAAATGACGAGATATCTATCTTCTCGCTATTTTTCTCATGTCTGTAAAATCACGACTGTCCTGGATAGACTTTAATCAGTGCTATTATCTGGTTGGACACATAGACAGTACATTGGGCAAGAACACTGGGAAAGCAATCAAAGCCTGACTTGTCTTCAGTCTGAATATTTGGCTCTCTGCATAAAGGCTTTTCAGAGATAATCTTCTGTGGTCAACAAGTATAATAGTGTTGCTTTCTTTCTCAGGAAGATCGTTTGTGTTATCACAGGCGTGACAAGGAGTTTATTTGGTTAAGTCTACAAATATAAATCTATGTGCTACAAAAGGTAACTTACACATTAACATTTTCATAGTCATGCGAAATGTTTGACTATAACTCTGATACATAGTAAAAAATTAGCTATTGAAAACAGAACACCTATAGAATGGAAACTCCTTAGATTTGTTGCACATAAGCTTTAATATACAATTACTATATAGTTTAAATGAACACATTTAAACCAAACATTTCAAGTGATTTCTGCTGTTCTGAGACCAGGATATAAGAGGAATACATAGGTTAGGAGCAGAGTAAGAGTAAGCAGAGGCCCCATGTTGTGGAAACGCAGCTTTTTTTGTTGTTGCAGATTTTGCTATGTTTTTGGAGCTAAAGCCAAGAATGGCTACAAAAGGAATGGGAAATATATAGGAAGTTATACTTCTACCTTCTGATCAATCCACTCCTGGCTTTGACTCGCAAAATCTGGAATGTGGGGCCTCAGCCTAAAAAGCAGAGCAAATTCTGTCAGGACTCCTAGGAGACACCGTGAGAGTCCTGCTTACCCTGTTCACACAAGCTGAACAGTCTTACCTTTATACACACTGGTATAGGGAAAGATGTAAATCACTGGAGAAAATTTATCATGACTACTGTTTCATATGTCAGTCTTGATCTCCTTTGTGCCAGACTAACATGCACCTAATTTATTAGCTCTAAATTAGACACATCGCTTGACCGCCACGTGCCAGAAACTGAAATCTGGAACTGTTATAGATTTGATCTATAAATTTGGCATAAATTATAGTAAATTTCACAGACTGCAGAATGCACTGCTGGTCTCATGAAACCCCAGATTTCAGGAAAGTGTCATTGACAACAAAATTGCAATAAGTTTCATAAAAAATAAATGCAACTTTAAAATTATTTTATCAATATTTATTTTTAAGAGAAATACAAACCATAAAGAAACAGAACATAAAAGGTAATGAAATGGGGGAACCATGGATGTACATACATAGACACATGAAAGTGTCACAGCACAGATTAGCAAGTAAAGCCAATTTGTAAGATACTGGATAGAGAATAAAATAGAGCATTGTATAGCATTCATTTGCATATTAGGGCTTTATTCACATATTAATACAATCATGAGTAAAGAGGTAAAGATGTACCAGATGTAGCAAAGTTTAATATTGCGAACAATGTGGTATGTTTGGTATGGCACATTGACTTTTTCAAGCGTTTTTATTGGCTTTTGTTGTCTTCTGTGGCAAGAAAACACTGTAAAGTATATTATCTGTGTAATGTTAAACTTTGCTACATTTAAACCTACAGTGATATATAAAAGTGATCAAGCATGAGCGGATGATTTAACTGTTTTCCATCATTTTCAGACCTTCAACACTTGTTCATGTCTACCTATGCGGTAATTTCTTCTAGACTATAGATTTAGTTCATCCTTCTTCCCCATAGCTATGTTGAAGGTGGATCTTCCTTAAGCCAGTAGTAAAACTTTTTTGCATATTGCTTCCTGGTACTAATTTACCAATAATAATACTGTGCCAACCATTCAGCCTTAATAGTCAATATAATTATAAGTAGTTCAAGAACAAAAACATGATATAGATATATATATATATATATATATATATATATATATATATATATATATAATCATGATAAATGGTATAAAATATCAAGAATCTTCTACCAATATATAAGGAGTAGAGATGAGCGAACACTAAAATGTTCATGGCTCGAAATCCGATTCGAACAGACGCACACTGTTCGAACGGGTTTCGAACCCCATTATAGTCTATGGGGGGAAATGCTCGTTTCAGGGGTAGACAACATTCGATCAAATTCTACTTTCCAAGTCCATGAGTGAGGGTCGGGCTGGTTTCTTCTCACGGCGCAGCGTCCCCGAGTCCTCTTCCGGCCTTGAATTCACTCTGCTAGGCATCGGGCCTGGGCAGAGCCGACTGCGCATGCCCACACTACAAGTGGACATGCGAAGTTGGCTCTGCCCAGGCCCGATGCCTGGCAGAGTGAATTCGGAGCCGGAAGAGGACGCGGGGACGCTGCGCATGGAGAAGACTTCTAAAGGTAGGAGAAGAACCAGCGTTGATTGGTAATGTATAGCATTCTGCCAATCAGCGCTGGTTCTGCATCGAATCTTAACTTCGAACAGCTAGTAGTGCGAGTATTTCGAATACCGTAGTATTCGATCGAATACCTACTCGATCAAGTACTACTTGCTCATCTCTAATAAGGAGTACATATAGTCTACATCATATAGAATTCTAGCATAACTATATGTTTAATCTCTGATTTGCATTCTTTCTAAATTTGTATAAATGAACTATATAGACCATAGGATGTCACCAATGCTCCATGAACGGATCTTTGAAATGATACAATTATACAAAAATAGCTATACATATATTTTAAGAGGTACAGAACATAGACTAAAGCTTTATAATACTTTCCAATACACCCTCACGATAGAGTATCCAAAGGATAATTAACCATTCATAGTATATTATCTAAAGAGTTACTGAAAAGATATTCTCTAAACTATAAAATGGGCTAATCTGTATTAGCTACTGGACATTAATAAATAGATACAGTAGGTCTTTACAGTAGGGTTCAATGCTGTATTTCAGTACTTTCCTGAGGCATTATTGGGAAGACTTGTTACGACTGTTGTTTTGTATGCCAGTTTTAATAAAGGTCCCGATTGATGCATGGAGTGCTGAATGATCAATCTGAGGCCCTATTCACATCTGCGTTTGAGTTTTCATTTGGGAGTCCACTTGGGGCTCCACGGAATGGAAACCTATACACAGTAAAAAGTGGTTACCTAAGAAAACCACACAAATCCCATACACTATAATGGGGTCCATGTGGTTTCCGCTCAGTTTCCACATGAAACATGTGGAGAGGAAAGTCCTGCAAGCAGCACTTTACTCTCCGCATGATTTGTGCAGAAACCAAGCAGAAACCACACGGACCTCATTATAGTGTATGGTGTCTGTGTGGTTTCCTTAGGTAACTGTTTTTTAATGCATATAGGTTTCCATTTGGGGGAATCCTCAAATGGACTCCCCAAACAGAAACCCGAACACAGATGTGAACTGGGCCTTAGTGGATAGTTTTGTGCATTGTAGCTTCCTGTGTTTTGGCAGCATTGTGGCTGGCTGTAATGTGGGGTACTATTAATGGCTTTGGCATAGGAAGCTATAGCTGCTCTTAATATGGAGGTACTGTGACTGACAATGTAATGGGCCATAAAAGCCAGCTGATTTAATAGGCTGTAAGAACTGGTTATACTTTGGTACGCATTAACTGCCTCTCTTAGGAATAATGGGGTAATTACTATTATCAGACACTAGATAGCACTATTGTGGTGGCTCTTTGGTTGTGTTAGGTGGCAGTATTTCATGCATCTCCATAGAGCCCTGTTACAAGGGAATAGCTAGAGACAAGCTCTTATAATGGCTGCAAAATCAATTTGAAGCAAAAAAACATCTTTCACAGAAGTCAGTTTAAGTTATAAAGTCCTAATATCATTAAAATTGCTCCCGAAATGTTGAAATATTCTTTAGAACATTTTTCCAGTGTTCAGTACTTGTCTGTTCTATTCTTATAAAACATAGCATACGGATTTTAATACATAAAAGAATTTGTTGCCTTTTGATACCTCTTTGACATGCCGTAGTGCTATGTTAGATCACAGAAAAATAGATCAATATTCTTTTAGCAATGTTTACTTTTAACAACACGTTTTACTGCACTAGGATAGGAAAACAGAAATGAAACGAAGACCACTAGGGGATGGGAAAGATGGCCAAATCAGGTCAGGTAAGTCAAGGATCATGAAAAATAGGCAGGATATTTTCTTTGATCTTTGCTGTATTTTAAGGGTTATGCTCCAGGTAACACTCTTGATAATAAGTAGACAAGGTATAACAAGTTTGGTAAAAAGAAAAGTAACAATATGAAAAGCCCTAAAGACAAAGCTGCAAATAATATGGCATTGTAGTCACATTGAACTTGAAAGGATTAAAGACTGGAGGACGGTTACTATACGGGAAACAAGATGTTGCCATGATTTTCTTTCACTCTCAATCCAATCATTGAAAGTTTTAACAGAATACATAATGTATAGTTTAGGATCTAATCCAAAAAAAATTGCAAAGGTCATTTTGGGTTAAAAGAACATCTAACACGCAAATATGCCTTAATCTTTTCTGCACTGACTACTAATAAAACGCTTGTTAAATATGATAGTTTGCTTAAAGGAAAGGGGTCATTAAGCAGAATTGTCGATGAGTTTTCAGCAATGTCTAATACAAAGTAAAAAAAAAAATAGAAAAATAGAAAAATAAAAAAAATATGTTTTTGCTGTCAGTTTAGAGCGGAACAGATTTCCGGAAAAGTGAAGAAGGGGACGCCTTTGAAGAAAACAGTTTGATTTTTGCATGTTTTGCTGGTATTTAGACATTTTAAATCAGAAAACATGAAATATGTGGGAAAAACGAGTTGAAATGATTTTCTATCTTTTGATAAACTGAGTAGGGGATGGGAAAAACACGAGACGAATATAAACAAATTTAATTAGGTGAAATAAGCAGCGCTAGCTGAGAGCGTGAGCTGTGGCATCTTGGGATGAAGATAAAAGATCAAATTTGGTTCATTTCCAAAAATTAATTCATTTGAACTGACACGTAAGCAAGTTTGAGAAAATAATCTTCCGTTCTTTTCCACTTAAAAGATAGGAACTTATTGAGGGAATGCAAAGAGGTACTTATCTCCTTGCAATTTTCAGAAGCTTGCACGGAGAATATTAATGTAGTTTAAAGAAGAACCAATGACTATAATTTAGACTTAATGTTGCTTAATGATTTGATTTTATTGCTCCTAACTTCTAATCATAGTGATGACGAAGATTTTATTTATTGACATGACAATAGAAGCATAAAGTATAGCAACTACGGCCATTAATATTCATGATCATTTGCAGATTTACAAGCATAGAATTCGTCACTCTTTGTTGCTTTATTTTTCCGTGTGAACTCACCAAGTTAAAGGGAATGTTACATCCGCTTTCCAGAAATAGCATTACTTGTACATTGGCTAAGAGAAGAGTGGATCTGTTTCTGGAAGAAAGCACACCTTTCTAGGTCATCTTAGGCAACCCTCTGAAAATAAATGAGAAGGTTTACCTAACACTGAAAAATCACTGGAATTTTTTTGCAATATGAACATGATGACAAATGACACTCCTCAAAACCACAATTCATCAATGCTACCTCTACATGCTACCTCTATGTGGGCAGCACGGTGGCTCAGTGGTTAGCATTGCAGTCTTGCAGCGCTGGAGTCTTCGGTTCAAATCCTGCCAAAGGACAACATCTGCAAGGAGTTTGTATGTTCTCCCCGTGTTTGCGTGGGTTTCCTCCCATGCTCCAAAGAAATGCTGACAGGGAATGTAGATTGTGAGCCCTATATGGGACAGTGACTGTCAATGTCTGTAAAACGCTGCGGAATATGTGGGCGCTATATAAGTAAGCATAATAAATAAATAATTCTCAGGAGTGAACAGAATAATAGTTGGTATGGAGTAGGTTCATACTTTGTCCTGATAAGTATAGTGCATCCTTCTCGTGCCTTGTTCAATGTCTGCTGTGTCCATTTTGTCTTGTAATAGCTACCAGGCCACCCAGCCCCTAATAATAGAATTGCTAGGTGTACATTCAGGGTGGACGTTCTGAACACTTCATATCCAAACTTCAGTAATTGAACACAATAGAGAACTCAAGAACATCAGGGATGATTCCATTCATTATTAATACTCAGGTCAAAGAATCGTCACTGGTGAATTTAGTTAAGTTATAGAGGATTTGTCAAGATGTTACATAACATACAAATGACATGCATCATTTGATTGCCGTTGTGCCTCTGAATAAGTTGGTTTTATTTTTTATTTAAATCCATCTACACATCCCATCCAAAGATATGGTAACTATTAAGTTGTCTGTTCTCCACGTGTATTTCCTTATTGAATAACACTTAATTTACATACAATTTACCAGACACCATATCTTATGAAAGAGTAGGTGGATTTAAAAAATTGTCAGGGTACGGAGTCGCTGCGGTCTCCTTGCTGCGCGGCGCCTCCCCGGGAGACATATTAAGAGTTCTATTGGTTGTGCTTAGGTGATTAAGGGTTAATATTTTCCTTGCTCTCAGTTCTCCATGCCATTAGTCATCACAGGTGTTGTGGGTTGTTTTCTCTGCTGCTATTTAAACCCCACCCAGGCATGGATCCTTGCCAGCTATTCACTTTGTGTTTTCCTGGTCTTCTGCTCTGTCAGTTATCCTGTCTTAGAGTCTTTCAGTTTGTGTTTTGGTTATTGTATACTTGGCTTGTATTTTGACTATTCCTTGTCTTCTGATTCGGTACTTTACTCTTATCTCCTGGCTTGACCTCTGGCTCGTCTGACCTCGCTTTCTCTACTGTGTTTTTGCTGGGACTTGTGGTCCTCCCTTGTTCCATGTTGTTTTGTCTTTTGTTTTGCATTGCATTTTACACTGTGCTTTCTGCTTAGGTGTGACCCTCGTGACTCCAGTCCCTAGCACTTTCAGGGCCTGCTCTTCCCTGACCCTAGCCGCCTGGACAGTAGCGTAGGAGTCGTGGCAGGCGCACTTCAATTAGGAAGTGCATTGGTCTGCCTCATCTCAGATCTACAGCATAGTTATAGCCACAGAGCCTACGACCCCTTTTGTCATTAGTTGCACAGTGTTGCTTTGCCAGCTGCGTCACTTTGCACTGCCTGACCCTGACTCTGGTCCTTACAAAAATACTAAAAAGCTCTGCATTGTTCAGGGGCACAGCGCCAATCAAATGATGTTTATCATTGTCATGTTAGCATTTTGTATTTGGTGACAATTTCTCTTTAAGTAAATCGCAGTGACGTTTTAGGTTTACGTTAACTCCCTATCAGACCTAAGTTAAGAAACATCTTAGGGTAGTGTCAGGAAAATGTCTAGGAGAAGGATATGGAACAGTTGTGTTCAAATCATATGGTGTCCATTGTACATTGTTGCTCATCAATGTAGACCAGTGGTAATTAGAGATGAGCGAATACTAAAATGTTCGAGGTTCGAAATTCGAATCGAACAGCCGCTCACTGTTCGTGTGTTCGAACGGGTTTCGAACCCCATTATAGTCTATGGGGAACATATACTCGTTAAGGGGGAAACCCAAATCCGTGTCTGGAGGGTCACCAAGTCCACTATGACACCCCAGGAAATGATGCCAACACCTCTGGAATGATACTGGGACAGCAGGGGAAGCATGTCTGGGGGCATCTAACACACCAAAGACCCTCTATTACCCCAACATCACTGCCTAACAACTACACACTTGACACATTCCAAAAAACCTCTATCAAAGTGGGAAAATACCTGGAAACCTTCTTTACTCCCCAAATGGATGGACACAAACCCCAATTTAAGCTCAACAAACAGTAACAACCACCCCTTTAAATCACGTTCCCCATGACAACCACGGATGGAATAGACAATGGGAAATCCAAAAGCCCTCACCCTTAACTGTCATTTTGAGTGTGTGTGTGTGTGTGTGTGTGTGTGATGTGGTAAGACCTTCCAAAATTCACTTTTCTAGCCCTTAACATGAGCCCTTCCAAACAAAGTTACAGGACCTTAAGCTGAGCTACCAGCAGAGATTGAGGCCCTTGGCATGAGTAGAGCCTTGCACCAGCAGTGTTTTTGGCACTTAGGGTGAGTTGAGCCTTGTACAGCGTGTGTCCCTTAACATCAGGCGGGCCCTAAGTTCTGCGCTTTGCACATTGTCCACCAGCCAGTCAGCCTCTACCTCCTCTTACCCAACAGTCTTGTCCTCCTTCCACCCAAAATTCCCAATCTTCCCAGAACAATAACCCCAACTGTCCCTGCTCCCCAGAGCTGTTCTCCCTTCCTTTGACTGTACCGCAACCTACCCCTCCATTTCGCGATTCCACGGACCTAACAGACAAGTATCTGTGTCCAGATGCTCAAACACTAGAGTCTCCTCCATCTCCGGTCGATTTGGTGGCGGATGACCAGCAACCCACCCTCATCGACGACGATGAGACGCAGTTGCTGTCAGGGCAGCCAGTTGACATGTGCATTGTGCAGGAGGAGGAGGCGAGACAGGAGTTGGAAGAGGAGGTGGTGGACGACGAGGACACCGACCCCACCTGGACAAGGTGGATGTCAAGCTGGGAAAGTAGTGTGGATGTTGAGGCAGGTGCAGCACCAAAAAGGGTAGCTAGAGGAAGAGACATGTCCAGAGGCAGAGGTCAGCTGCTTTGCCGAAGCCAGGCCAGTCCCGGAATGTCCGAAGATGTTCCCTTTTGTACCCAGCCCAGAAAAACTCCCCCATTGAGGGCACATTTCTCGAAGGTGTAGAGTTTTTTCAAGGAATGCGCCGAGGACAGATATAGTGTCGTCTACACAATTTGCCTCTCAAAATCGAGTAGGGGCCCTGAGAAGAGCAACCTGTCCACCACTTCAATGCACCGTCATTTGGAATCCAAGCACTGGAATCAGTGGCAGGCAGCAACAGCAGGACAAACGTCGCCCGCCGTTCATGCCACTGCCTCTGCTCACAGTGCTGGCGATGCACTCCAGAGGACGAGCCAGGACATCACTTCATCTGCCTCCGCCACTTTGTTGACTTCTCCCTCATCCTCCCCTTTTCCTGCCACTTCTCCTTTTGCCCGCGCCATCATGCGCCTCTTCCCAGCAACTCCCCATCTCCCAGGCCTTTCATTTCATGCTAAAGTACAGCGCAACCCACCCACATGCCCAAGGCTTCAACGGCCTCATCTCCAAATATCTGGCCCAGGAGATGTTGGAGTCCCGGCTGGGGGACACTCTGCCCTTTTTGGGCAGAGTGTCTACTGCGCCACCTCACTGTGCCGTCCACACCAGCACTTTCCCCCAAACATGAGGCGGTCCCTAAATTCAGCGCTTAGCTTAGCTGGGAAGAGGCGCATTATGGTGCAGGCCAAAAGGGCGGATGAGGGTGAACTCCCCAATGTGTCACAGACGGATATGTAGGTGTCCTTGCATCATATCCTTGCACCATACTTGGCTGGATTGGACTTTCATTTTGTGCCAAAAAGTGGTCAAGACAGCGATCCCTCAGCTAATCCCATTACACCATCCATTGCCAACTGCAGCGCTGAAATTACCATCTCTGGTCCAAAATCTTTCTCTGCATTTAGCCAGGCTCGATGCTATGGTAGGCTCCAGGGTTCTCTTAATGCATATTGCATGGGGGACTCAGATGTGTTTCTCAGCCCTGAGACCACCACTTCTGAGATCCCAAAGGAAGTAGGCAAGAGATGTGCAGTGCAGAAAAAAAGATGAGAAAATAAGTGTAGGCTGTAGAGCACAGAGGGATCGGAGAGGGCAGAGCTGGTGTCGGCCAGGTATTCCCAGTCAGAAACTGGCACTATATGTCAGTGGCAGGACTTGAGTGTATTTGTAACCCCAATATATTCTTTGAATTCCCAGTGAGAAACTGGCACTATATGTCAGTGGCAGGACTTGAGTGTATTTGTAACCCCAATATATTCTTTGCATTCCCAGTCAGACAATGGCACTATATGGCAGTGGCAGGACTTGAAGGTATTTGTAACCCCAATATATTCTTTGAATTCCCAGTGAGAAACTGGCACTATATGGCAGTGGCAGGACTTGAAGGTACTTGTAACCCCAATATATTCTTTGCATTCCCAGTCAGACAATGGCACTATATGGCAGTGGCAGGACTTGAAGGTATTTGTAACCCCAATATATTCTTTGAATTCCCAGTGAGAAACTGGCACTATATGGCAGTGGCAGGACTTGAAGGTATTTGTAACCCCAATATATTCTTTGCATTCCCAGTCAGACAATGGCACTATATGGCAGTGGCAGGACTTGAAGGTATTTGTAACCCCAATATATTCTTTGAATTCCCAGTGAGAAACTGGCACTATATGGCAGTGGCAGGACTTGAAGGTATTTGTAACCCCAATATATTCTTTGAATTCCCAGTGAGAAACTGGCACTATATGGCAGTGGCAGGACTTGAAGGTATTTGTAACCCCAATATATTCTTTGCATTCCCAGTCAGACAATGGCACTATATGGCAGTGGCAGGACTTGAAGGTATTTGTAACCCCAATATATTCTTTGAATTCCCAGTGAGAAACTGGCACTATATGGCAGTGGCAGGACTTGAAGGTATTTGTAACCCCAATATATTCTTTGAATTCCCAGTGAGAAACTGGCACTATATGGCAGTGGCAGGATTTGAAGGTATTTGTAACCCCAATATATTCTTTGCATTCCCAGTCAGACAATGGCTCTATATGGCAGTGGCAGGACTTGAAGGTATTTGTAACCCCAATATATTCTTTGAATTCCCAGTCAGACAATGGCACTATATGGCAGTAGCAAAAATAGTGGGTGTATATAGCCCCAATTCTATTGCTAGGGGACTTGCTGGGTATTTCTGGGGTGAAGGTGGGGGGCACACCGTTGGAACGGGGATCGGGGGTGTATATATAGGGTATACGGGAATACACTGTCAGTGTATTCCATTCAGGATCCTGGGAAAGCTGGGTTGCGGCGATTGAGCCCGTCAGTGCCACGTTACACTGACAAGCTTCTCCCTGGAATTTAGCTCTTACAAGAGCTGTTGGTTGTCTTCTCCTTCCTATCCTAGCCTGTCCCTGCCTACCCAGAATCTAAGCCCTAGCTAACTGGACGAAAACCTCCGTCCCCGGTGAATTGCAAGCTCCGAATGACGCGAACCTGGGCGGCGCTGTTCTTTTAAATTAGAGGTCACATGTTTTCGGCAGCCAATGGGTTTTTCCTACTTTTTTCAACGTCACCTGTGTCGTAGTTCCTGTCCCACCTACCCTGCGCTGTTATTGGAGCAAAAAAGGCGCCAGGGAAGGTGGGAGGGGAATCGAGTAATGGCGCACTTTACCACGCGGTGTTCGATTCGATTCGAACATGCCGAACAGCCTAATATCCGATCGAACATGAGTTCGATAGAACACTGTTCGCTCATCTCTAGTGGTAATGTCTCTCAGTAGAAGGATTGTTAACACTGTCTATTAAAGTTATTGTGGAACTGGATTTCATTGTACCCTAAATGTGTTCACTGCTACGTCAGATAGGGGGTTGGTTTTGGAAGAATGGTGTCTTTGGTATTCTAGACTTTGGGATTGTCAGCTAATAGCCATTTCTCTAGTGTCATTGGTAGTGCCTTTGCAAATGCCCATAATGTGTAAGGAGAACATGAAAATTACAAAAACGTGCATATACCAGGATAAAGTACAAGGCAACACTGGACCAGAGAATAGTTCCTCCGGGACCCACAGTGGTGTTATAGTGTGCCTAGGCATCCACATACCCCATAGTATCACAACACAGTTTGATTTCCTGTAGTGGACATGATCCTCATCATCACTGGAGATCATCTTTCCAAATTCATCATTGCTTCTATACTATAGTAAAGTATTAATTTAATCTCACTTCAGTCAGCTCAAAGCCAAAACAGGGCCTTTACAGGCATGTCACAAGTGGATGATACAGAGAAAATAAAATAATAAAATAAGGTACTTTCATAATAAATGTAAATTTTGAAGCCTGGTATCTTGGGACTCCTACTAAATAATTCACTTCACTGAATATTGGACATTAAATGTTTGCCACTACAGTGAGTTTATGAGTTTTCTAGAACAACTAGTAATGTCATCACATAATATTAAGATTTGCTTGCAGCAGAGAGGTACCTAGCTCTTTTTCACAGCTAGTGAGCAAGCTCTTACATAAAACAACATATTGTAATTGACCTATAATACCTTTTACTTACCACAAAGTGCAAGTGGGGAAATGTTGGGGGTAAAAAGTCATTTCAATTAGAAAATACATAAAAATAAACATATTAAGTAAAAAATGGGCCTGTATGTCGGCATCATATTTATGACTTGTTTTAGACTTTTTTGGCTCTGCTCATGAGTATCTTCATCTTGTAGGATACTCACATGTAGCTCAGCATTGACAGCTCCTTCTATTTCTCCATAGCCCCCTTTTCCCTTAATTCTTCCAGACCCATTAGCAACCATTAGAGTCCAGTCTATTGACTTTTGTCTCATTGCTCCAAATCACCCATTTCTAATCTTTTACTGTCCACTTTTTGTAGTATTTTGCAAACTGTAGCCAATACTTTTTATAACAATATTGAAGTTGAGGCTTATCCTTTTTTGGGCCAACATTCCAGACTTATCAACACTATTTAGGGAAATAAATAGGTATTTGTACCTGAATTGTTAACCCACAAGCACTGTATGAAGGTACAATAAAATGTAACTTTTATTAATTATTTTTAAAAAGTTAATGCAAACCTCATAAATAAATAAATAAGGTTTAAAAGTTTCAAGGGTAGAGTGTACTAGGTGATTGCTTAAATAGCTCGTGAAGGTATACCAATAGGTGCAGTCTAGATAGTTATACTTCACTTCACTTCTGACATGCACCCAAAAAGGGTTAACAACCATACACTTGCTTGCTAAGACCAGTGGAGCAACGCCACCTGATCACTAAACTTGAGGGCTCCTTTTTGTCCCCCGACACTAGAGCTAACAATCACCTAAAATCATTTACACCAAGACATAGGTCGCACATGAATTTAGATCCCTATATAGTCTGACGCGTTTCTGCTAGTATATTTCTCCTAGCTCATCAGATACAAAACGGGTAAATGCTTAGGAGCGGTGATGGTCCGACTCCCAGCTAGTACGACGATGTGATATGCATGCTAGCCGGCTGTAATGTGTAGCCGCATCTGCAATACTGGCGGACTGAGTTTAAAAATCCACCTTTACTCCTCCCCTAACCATGCGTCACTCCTCCGGCAGACCAATCTCGGGCCGCCAGGTCACGTGACACAACCCCGCCCATTGGGGCGTGTCTGAGCTACCCGTCAGTGGATACACACAAGGCGTCCCTGACGACTACTGGTTACTAGTCGCGGTACACATTCATATACAGGTATATTAGAAAAGACAAGAATAAACAAACAACACAGCCCAACTAAGGAAGTAAGGTAGGTAATTTATTTTATTTTAACAACACTGGACAACATTCCAGACTTATGTAACGTGCGTCGTACTGTTCTTGCAGTGGTGTATGTGATCTCACTATTACAAAGAATAGTAGATACCGCGACTGCTGTGTTTGTCGCACCAGAGCTGATAGATTTAGTGATCAGCTGACTTGTTGACTCCTTTATTTTGCCTGGCCATTCACCTCTCGACTTTTGAATGAATGAACGGACTTCATTTCATATTTCAGCACTCACATGATGTAGGTTGGCAATTTTCTTGACCGAGAGACGACTATTAGCTTGATGGTGTTGTTTTTCTTTTCATGGGATATCTTCTTCATGGTTGAGTCTCCATTTGAACAAAAGACCTTTCACTTGAGAAACAACCTAATAACACACGGAGCTATTGGGGAATGTGAGAACATGGAATTTGTAGTATAAAAGAAGAAAAAGATTTTTCTACCACCAGGAGCAAAACAGTAGCAATGCAGTTAAGAATCTGCATAGCTAATCATATGCTAAATAGTTGCAAGTCAAATTCATGTATGAGATAGTCAAGATGATTATCTATAAAATGATGGCAGTCTCATGTTCGAAGCTGTAGTGGATGGTGAGATATGAAACCTGAAAATCAAAAATTGTAAACATTAGTACCCTTTTGCTCATCACTATACACCTCTCAGGTGGTGGCCACTTATTCTCCATTTCCATTGCCAATGCTCTCATGAGCCAATTTATCTGTAAACAAAAAGATAAAATCTATATATCAAACATTAAAAACACATACAATATAAAGATAGCTAGGTGCTCCACAAGGTAGATCTCACTAACTGGTTAAACCTCACAGACGTCATGTCATAATACCAGCCAGGCACCTGTATTATTTGTTAATCCTTCCCATGACTTGCTCATTTTCTGATTGTCTCATAGTATCAGACGGTCCACTAGGAATTTTAGGCTACCACATCATGGTTTCATCCTGCCTGTCCTTTTCCTACTGCTTCCTTCATACATACATACATATTACATGAGTTATCTTTATTGTAAAACTAAAGTTTCCTTTTTTTCCAGCCTCCTTATATTTTAGACTGACTCTCAGAGGAGATCCCTTACAGCCCAGCTCTCTTTTATCTCCATGGCATACCCACTACCTAAAGCCAGAACACACCACAGGTATAGTGATAATGTCAGCGATCTGCGGTCACAGTGTAAAATTCACAGAGACAGGAAGAAATATTAGATTTATAATAAAGATAACACAGCAAATTATATACATGCACATAGACAACAGAGGATCGACTTTATAAATATAAGTCAACAAAATCTGCTACAGATGTCTATTGCAAAGATACATAAAATCACTTTCCTTGTGCACTAAAGAAAAAGTGACAGCAACTTTTTAACATTTTCTATACTTGAACTTGTAGTTTAGTAACCACAGCCTATATCATAAAAATGAAATCCTAATGTCATAAAATTCATCCAATATGGTGTGATGAAAATCTGGACAGGAATGTGAAAAAGTAAAAATGTTTATTTGTTTTCTCTGTGTCACAGGCAGGCCTGAGTAGACCTATAATTTGACTATTAGATTTGTTAAGGACCAAAATCACCTTGATACACCACTCACTTGGTATTAAAGTGGTTTTCCCATCTTCCTGTCTCACTAGTTTGCCTGCTGTCTCTTCTTCACACTTCCTGTGTTCTTCAAGCTGGGGGATGTGATTTGCTTTGTTGATGAACAGGACTCTTTGAAGTCCCTTAGTAGATTTAGACTTTACCATGAAAGGTTATTTACTATCATTACGAGCAATGTATAATAATGCAGATCAAATAAGCACAGTAAATGTATATTACATTACACAGAGTTGGAGAACACTTACATCCTGTCAGGACAGACAATGGACTTGCAAAAAATCCAATGTTACCTTTGTGCTTAGATAGAGTGATAACAGTTACTGCCCAAGCCTTTATCAGCAAACGCAAATTAGCTGACCTTGTTTCCTGGACCAGCAGTAGATAACGGTTCTTAAAGTAATACAGAGAACTCAGCCCTCCTCCCATTGAGAGAACAGTAAGTAATCTGTCCAATAAACCTAGCTAAAGATATGGAACAGTCCGGGTTCCTTGATAACAAGGGGTAAACAATCGGATAAATAATTTCACAAAGCAGGGAAACAAAGCAGCATTGCTAAAGCAATGTATTTAGGAAAGCTCTTGGATCTACATAAGCTAGCAGTATAGATAGAATCTTTGAGATGAAAATACCCCTTTAAGTCTGTGCATTTCTTGAGGTTTCTAAACACACAACTTGCAGATGGTATTTCTAAAAAGGTTACCAGAATTATTAAACAGAGGGCTAGTAGTGCATTCTGGGCTAAAGATACAGGTCAGCCATAATAATCATGAGATGACAACAAAATTATACTGGTATCTAAATATATATCCTCATGAAGACATGAGGATATTGGAAGAAAAACAAAATTTGGCTTCAATCTTCATATCTAAAGTGTGCTTATAATACAATAGTAAGCAATACAAGTTATGTTGGTACTGTACATGTACTTCATCCTGAACAGAACATCCTATTGCATATGACAGTCTTAACTACAGATATCACTCTGAAATGTTTATTCTCTGACATGCGTTTTACTGTCATACTGTGGATATATCGCTGCATTTGTATTCTGTGCCTTGCACATACTGTATGTATTATTTTTATTCTTAACCTTCAACTTAATGCTTGATGTAAATCATTAATGGGCCACGCAGCTCGGTGTAAGCACAAAAACAAAAGGCAGATCAAAAAAAGTATAAAGCCAAGTGAAGCTCAACATCTTAACTTAGACAAGAAAAGCCTCATGCTGGAACAGGTTGTTTTTCCACATGAACAGGCTGATAAAAAATGAGTCAGATGCCTGACAGCAGGTATAACGTGAAATAAATAAGAAGAAAAGGAGGCTTATAGGAAAGTTAAGAATACAACCGTAGAATAAAGCAAGTCTCATTGGTCACTATTGTTGTATACTCTATGTACCAAATGCAACGAGTTTTGAACTACCAGAGCTCTTGTAGACGGCTGTATTACTAATCTATGAAGAAACAGAGTTAAATAGAGCAATATTAAGACACCCATAATAATGTCAAGTTATTATCAGCTAGTTTATCAGCTAATTCTGTATTTAAGCAGTACACAGGGGCACACAAAATGCCTATTGCTATAGAGCGTACAAGATAAAACAATAATAAATACTACTTATATAGCTGCTAGTAAAGTCCAAATCTAAAATGTGCATTCTCAATATTATCATTATAAGGCACAATACAGTTCCCAGCAATAGGACTTAGGGTATTGTATTGAAAGGGCAGGGCGGCATTTCCTATGTCAGACATGTATGTGCGGTGTTCTTGTTCCATCGCACCATCTTTGGGACTGTAAACCCAAATGTTCTTAAGTAGACAGCGCAATAATTAATTTTAATTTTTTTTATTCCAGAAAAAGTTATGACACATAATATTTTAAAGGTATTATTGGTGTTTCATCTTGCAGGATGTGTAGTGCTATAGTAATTCAATACCATTCAGGAAGTCACACAAGCAGGACACATGTAGAAAAAATAGACCGCTCATAGGATAATAACATCACAGCTATG